>NC_044509.1:18492574-18685074 GCF_902362185.1 Chanos chanos
ACTGAACCGTCACATCCCTACCGGATGAATGCAGGTACACTTTACAGCCCTGATCGCTGTCTTATGGACCAGGGCTCATGACAACAAATGATGGGAATAGAAACGTCAGCACTGTACTGTCAGACTGTAGCTGTCGCAGGAAACCGTGTTAGTTTCTTAATATTTTGGAATGCCTTTGCAGAGAAAATGTTTTGTTTATTGTGATATGTAAATAATGTTTTGTAAATATAATTTTTGTTTTTTCTGTTTTCGAGTAACAACGACACCTACCATTCAAATTAGTGAGTCGTGCTAAATGAACAACTTACTGTGGTCATGTAACCAAGCTAACTAATTGGAGAGGAAATGTATATATTGCCAGAACCATCGTAGGCTACGGATGGAATAAGGTGCTCTTGCCAGTGAAGAGTATTGGTAAGAAATTAAAAGAATGTAACGACTGCTAAATGTCTGGTCAGAAGGCGCACGCAGTATGTGATTGTTACTCATTCCACCTTTGTATGATTCATTTACTGTTTAACAAATTAATCTAAGTACAAATCTCAAGAGGACATTGTTGTTAGTTTTCATTAGAAATGAACATTGTTGTCAGTTTGTCGTAAGAAGAGACTCACTGGTAATATTCTTGTGTTCATAAAATGAAATATGTAATATGCTCGTGTTTATAAAATGTAATATTTATTTATATCAGTTTTTCATGGTGTTTGAAATTGCGAGGAAAATAAACCCCTGTCAAACGTCAGTTGAAGTGGAGTTTGTCTGGACCAGAAGAAAAACTTTGGGAGCAGTTATAATGACTCTCTGGTTACATAAAATAAAATAAAATAAAATAAAATAAAATAGTCAATACACTGGCACGGAGTCAAAGAGTCTACTCTGTCTGAACAGTGTCCATGGAGTCAGCTCCAGTGGCTTTATCTGGATCTCCTGTTCCGCTGAAGGGGCAGGAGGCCTGGGAAGGACAGGCTGTGTCTGCACACACACACGCACACACAGGCACACACGCACACACACGCACACGCGCACACACACACACACACACACAGGCACGCGCGCGCACACACACACACACACACGCACACAGGCACACACAGGCACACACACACACACACACACACAGGGAGGGGAAGAGAGTGAAAGAGAGAGGGAGTAATGTGAATCTGAATGTCTACAAATGGCTATACGGTAAAATATCTACCAGTGAACTACCAGTGAACCATCTCCTGATGTCACATACATATTCATTCAAACTGCTGAATTCATGTCACCTTGAATCTCAGCTAATATTCAAGGGCAAAAACTCAGGAAAAAAAAAAAAACATTCAGAAAAACATTCAGAAAAATTCAAAGTCGACAAATACTTTTTCACATGCTTGTGTACAGAAGCAGTCAGGAGCAAACACACATGAGGACAAATCATATGCAGCACAGCGGGGTTGTATTTATTTATTTATTTATTTATTTTTTCTCACAAGGGTGGATTTTCACTTTGAGCTGTTCAGGCTGTGGACCTTGTGGGATCTACAGACGACCTTGGGGGAGAAAAGAAGGACTGCTGGGTTGGGCGGACCTTTCCAAGGTTCCCCACGGCTGACTGGTCCGACCCAGACAGAGGCAAAGGGCAACCACCCGATTCGTCCGCCACCATGTCATTAATCCTGCACAATACAGTGTTTGATCATAAAGCAGCTCCAGAAACAGGAGTCTCTGCGGTTCTGTTCTTGGGCTGAGTCAGCAGACTCTGAAAAAGAAAAAAGGAGAGAAAAGAATGAATGTGATCAGTACCATATGAAGTGTTTGGGGCTGGGGGGGGGGGGGGGGGGGGGGGGTGTACACACTGAGGGTTCTTTGGATTAAAAGATAAATGAGTCAAAACTAGTGTTGAGGTGAAGAGAGACACAGGGAACCCCGAAAGACAAACTGATGAGGGTGTTAATGATCAGTCACCCTAAAAATAAAACCTTGATCACTGTACAGCAATGGGCTAAAGCGAGGTCAGTCTGCAACCACTATAAAAAGCACTGAGAATGACATCACTGTAAATAAGTAAAGGCTCTTATCAGACCTATAAAACATATCGATCATTCTGTTTTTCCTGTCATCAGTGTTAACAACCAATTATAATTAGCCACCTATAAAGTAACAGCATACTAAAGCTGTTTTGAGCTGCTGTGAGCTATTGCACCTCCATTAAAACAGGCCATTTAACCCTGACCCTGTGTGTTCATTATGCAAATAGAGCTTACAGGTAACAAAGATATATAAGTTGTGGAGGCATTTCAGGACAATCCATCCAAACTTTAATATGAACTGTCCACTGGGCCCTGATGCTCTTCATCAGAACATGTAGTGACTGGCATCGTACTACATTTAACATTAACATTTAGGGGGCTAGCACCTACATTTAACATTAACATCTGAGGGCTATCATCGTACTACATTTAACATGAACATTTAGGGGCTAGCATCGCACTACATTTAACATTAACATTTAGGGGGCTAGCACCTACATTTAACATTAACATTTGAGGGCTATCATCATACTACATTTAACATTAACATCTGAGGGCTAGCATCGTACTATATTTAACATTAACCTTTGAGGGTTATTGTCATACTACATTTAACATTAACCTTTGATGGCTAGCATCATACTACATTTAACATTAACATTAACATCTGAGGGCTATCATCATACTACATTTAACATTAACATTTAGGGGCTAGCATCGTACTACATTTAACATTAACATTTGAGGGCTATTGTCATACTACATTTAACATTAACATTTGAGGGCTATTGTCATACTACATTTAACATTAACCTTTAATGGCTAGCATCATACTACATTTAACATTTACCTTTGAAGGCTAGCATCATACTACATTTAACATAAACATTTGAGGGCTAGCATCATACTACATTTAACATTAAGATCTGAGGGCTAGCATCGTACTACATTTAACATTAACATTAACATCTGAGGGATATCATCATACTACATTTAACATTAACATTTAGGGGGCTAGCACCTACATTTAACATTAACATCTGAGGGCTAGCATCGTACTACATTTAACATTAACATTTGAGGGCTATTGTCATACTACATTTAACATTAACATTTGAGGGCTATTGTCATACTACATTTAACATTAACATTTGAAGGCTAGCGTCGTACTACATTTAACATTAACATTTAGGGGCTAGCATCGTACTACATTTAACATTAACATTTGAGGGCTATTGTCATACTACATTTAACATTAACATTTGAAGGCTAGCGTCGTACTACATTTAACATTAACATTTAGGGGCTAGCATCGTACTACATTTAACATTAACATTTGGGGGTGAGCATCATACTATGAGTAATGACATAGAATCCTGTTTCAAGCTTGTACCAAGTGAAAGCCGCATCGATATTGCTATGAGTGAAGTGGATATTATTTAAAAAGAAACAGCCATTTATGGACGTTGAGACATATGAGGAGTGTTTGCCTGCATCAGTTAGGAAAGTGGTTGCTGATGATGAAACCCTGAAAAACTTGATGTACTCAATCTGGGAAATTCCATTATCAGACACATCAGCCATAGGAAGCCTTATCCACCACAATGTGTTATGTGCTACACGTAGTGGTGAATTAAAATCAACTGTGGACTCTGTCAAGGCAACTGTTAACTTCAGTCATTCTGCCTGTAGCTCACAGCATTCTTTCATCAGTTACTGACAGACAGGTCATCTGAGTGTGAGGTTTATCCATAAAGACATCAGGTTACGTTAGGTATATTACGTTATAAGACATTTAGTTATTTGATCTTAGCCAATGAAATGCCTTGAAGTGATTTAGCGAAGTGAGGAGATGCTAGCCTTTCTCTGTAATAGTAAGCGGAAAATTAGAGGACACTTTACAGTCTCTAATGCAGAATGTTGAGTTTGTCATTGTTGACTATGGGTTATGTGGCATCACTTGAATCAACTGAACATGGACCTGCAGGGCAGAGATAAGACCGTTACACAGTTTGTCCAAAAAAATCCATGCATTTAAAGAAAAAAAAAAAAATCCATGCATTAAAAAAAAAAAAAAAAAATCCATGCATTAAAACAAAACAAAACAAAACAAAAAAAACGCTTGCCTCTTTATTTCTGTTGACTTATGTCCAGATAAAACTCTTCACTTCCCTACATTGCACAATTTGACCTGCACTTCACAGATACAAATCACTGAGGTGACGATGGACTTTTTAGGGGTACTGATGATAAATGTTGCCACTCAAACTGATAACTTAAGCGTCCCCACCGCCGTACTGGGGTTTGTAAAGGATCCTTTCCTGGTGGATGTGTAAGGAGAGTTAGCACTGAAAGCAGAGTAGCTGGTGCCGTAATTGGATTAAGCACCTTTACAGCTCCTACCCACTGAGTCATCAGACAACCTGCACCCGTCACCTCAGCGGGTAGAGTCTGACATGGTTTGGACGAATGAAATCAGTCAGGAGAAACTGCCTAATTCACAGAAGCTCGTGCCGCTTGTCTTAAAGATTTTTGCCGAACTTATACATGCCTGTACAGTCATCATTTTCTCATATGAATGCCATGAACACAAGTAATCACACATCCATCACTGGCCAGCACCTGTGTCACTATCTGTGGACCGAGCTGACAATTTATGCGCCTGAATTCACTGCGACTGTTCGGAGACGAATGCAGCAGATGTTGTCTGAGCTAAAAGAGTGAAATGTATATTAGGATCTATGATACTGTTTGATACTGAAAATGATTTGTGTGTCTTCATGCAGTAAAATGGACTCCGAGATTTGTAGTTGACAGATTTGTGATGTAGATCAGTGATTCTCAACTCCAGTCCTGGGGACCCCGTGCCTTGCACGTCTTTGTTTTAAATCTTCGTTATCACAGTTAATTGAGTTAATCAAGGGCCTGATGATTTACTGATCAGTGGAATCAGGTGTGTCAGTCCTGAGCTCAGGAGAGTTCAAACAAAGTTGTGCAGGACAGAGGGCCCCCAGCACTGGAGTTGAGAACCACTGATCTAGAAAACAGGGTGAATTATTTACAGTATAAAGACTAAGAAAATGTGACACACAAATTACCAGTGAAGAGACTGAGAACAGGAGAAACGCTGGAGAGACAGTAAATAGAACATTATTTTGGGACCCAAACAGACTTACGTAGCGTCTGATGATTTTAACTCCTCTGCACTTACAAACATACATAAAAATAGTGAGGGAACAAATTATGTTTTTTAGCTTCATGATCAAAAATCTATGGCCCCTCAATTGGTGTTGTTTCATAATCAAGCCCCACGATAAACTGATTGAATAGCACTGGGTTACAGGGTTCTGTCCAGTGTTACGTTAATGGGCAGATGTTGGCGGGTTATTCAATACCAATTTAACGGCAAAAGGTGCCGACTGGTTCATTTGAATAATCAGTGCAATCATAATTTTCTGCTTGCCGTTGTTTCACTCTGTCAGTCTACGCATTCCATAAATATAACATAAACATCGGAAACAAATGATTATCCAGTGACAGATTTGACAACAACAACCTGACACAGTCACGCGTCAGTCCACTGGTTTAAAGTAAAGCTTTCTACGTTATAAGGAGTTTGTAGTTGAGTTCAGATCTCCCCCTGGAAAACCAGCTTTTACAGCTATTCCAAAACGTTCAACTCAGCAGTTCCACGTCTGTATATATGAGGTGTCGAGTTACATCTCTGTCCGTTAGAGACAGAACCATCTTAGAGCTTTTTATTCGTTGTTTATTTATCGCTCTCCAAATATCGCCAAAGAATTGCATAATACAACACAGAAAATGAGGAATTATTTGCGAGACTTCTGAATTCTAGCGTTTGCTAGATTTCTGAATTCACGCTCTTTTCCAAGGGTAGAATAATATTCAGTATTCATTAATGCTATTAAATACACGATTTTTGATCATTTGTTCATAATGTCCATTAGCGGACCGAGGTTCTGAGTTGTAGGTTGTAGACAAGACCTCGCTTCAAACAGTTCCCAGCTCTCGGAAGCAATTATTCCATTGTTTTAACTTATTTAAAAAACAAACAGACAAAAAACGATTTATGGGTAACAACAATTAAAACTCACATCTACGAAAGCTTATGATACTAAACTTAAGGAGTGAAGTTATAGCGAGATAAACCGGTTAAATTATAAGTGTTGGAGAGGCCTTCTGAGACAGGTGATAGCCTCCTATTCCAAGCTCAGATGTGAAATATCTCTTAACTTCAACCAGATATTGCGGTGTGCTTCACTGCTCTTTCCGTTTTATTTACAGGCCTTGTGTGTCTGAGTCATCAGGCTGGCGGTTGTCCAGGGAATGTATCATTTAGTATCCGGGGCACTAAGCCACGCTCTCTGTACGACACCAAACAGACGCTCAAGGACATTTGAAGCGAACTTCGCAACTTCGTCTATGTGCAAACTAATATCGAAGCAGCCAAACGTCATTGGGCCATTGACTGCACTGTCGCACATAGCTAGGAATTTAAAAAGAGGGCGCTCAACACGGCGTAAAAGCCTATTCGACTTAGAAATTCGACGGAGTTCGGTCAGCGTATGTTTGTGTCTGTGTCACTGGCTCGCATAAGCTTGTCCGAATCTGAATAACTCGCTCTCTCAAGTCGGTGAAACGAAAAAGAAGCCTTTTGGAATTGTAAAATATTTTTACCACCCAGGAATATTTTTATTTCTGCCTCCTTAGATGGTAAGCTTATAACGAAGCTTTTGCGGTCAATATAAGAATAATTAAGCTTTTGGGAAAAAATACGAAAACTCTTCCAGTTTTACAGAATCGAACCACACTTTTTTTATCATGAGTCGTGAAGTTCATCTGTTAGAAGTATTTTTTTGAAGGGATACATTTCGGCGCTGTGTTCTTGTTTACAAAGTTCTGACCTGAGCAGTCCCATTACTGGCTTCATTTTATCTACTTGCATCTCGCACGCCATCTTTATCTGAGCGCCTAACGCATCTCTCAACCAAAATATTTCTCGGTAAACATAGACTATTTCTGACTGAATCTGTGTCGTATCTCCTTCAAGTCGCTCCGATTACCTTTTGCCGCCTGTTGCACTGTTGCTGAGCGTTGATTTCGGACCATGGAGATTCCAGTTGGATTAGGAGGGGTCTGTGACTCCCCAAATGCAGTTTTTCGCCGACCTCACCAAAACGTTTTTCACAACGTACGGGTAACGCGACCGAGTAACATTGTCGTCACCGAGAACTTAGATTTATCGAGTGCAAAGTACAGTTTAATTCAAGACAAACACTGGGAAATGCGACAAACGACCAGACTGTCACCCAGAAAAGGAATATGGTCCGGGACGGTTCGCAATTCTGATATCGAAAGAAAAGACGGCGAAAGAGTGAATTTTACTCGGGCAGTTGAAACGGAGACGAGCAGAGTCCATTTTGTTAAAACTTCGGCAGGAAGCACAAGCGAGTTTTCTGCTCCTGCCACTGACAAGCTAGACGATGCAGATGCCTCTAGGTTCAGTGTCTGTTCTTCTGAATCAGAGCAAGCAAGCAAAACCGAACAGAAATATAGTGGAACAGCTGTACCCCGCCAGACACAGAAGTTAGTTCCGAACAGTGACGCAAGTGTGGCAAACAGTTGCGCCTTCAACGCAGGCAGCACTACCATCTCAGAAACGGCGAGGGAGCTGTGCAAAGCCGTGTCCGTCTCTTTAGGCTTGGCCATGGACTCAAATGACATAAGTGAACTGGGACCAACCCATGCACCGCGGCCGCTCTCAAGTGAACGAAGCCGAGCAAACTATTTGTTTGAAGTGCCTTTGTTGGATTGCTCAGTGAATGGAAGTGAGGCTGAGGAAGTCGGTCACGGTCCTGAATACAAAAGTACGTTGACACTAGATGGGAGCGCGTTACAGAGTGATAAACTGGTTGATATGTTTAAAAGTAGCGATGCAAACGAGCTGTCTGGTGAACTGGCATCTCTGCAGGACCTGAATCCTCCTCACCCAAACACAGAAGCGCACGAGCCGAACCCGAGTGGAGACGTCTCGATCCTCAGTCCTAAATATACAGTAGCCCTGAACATCGACGCCGCACGTGTGGCCGCCTGTCAGTTCGACCAACTGTTGCCCAATAACTTCACTCACTTTAGCCATGTGGATAACTTGTCCGCCGCGTTAGACAATGAACACGGCTTTTCCAAGCGTGGCACCATGTCTAATGTCTCTAGCGGAGTGCAGGAGGACCGATACAACGATTATTTAACCCATTACAGCATTAAAGTCAAGTCAGAGGGAATACCCACTGAGCCGACCGAAACATGGACCTACTCATCCAGGTTTAACGAGAACAGTAACACTCAGTATGGACATCTCAGGCAAGGTATACATGCTTACAGTACCGGGCCGGATCCAGCCTTCATTAGCAGCCTGTGTGAGCCTGGCAGGGGCGGAGGACTGGCACCTCGGGAGAGACCCCCCCCGGAACAGTGGTATTCTGGCGGAATGTTAAACCGTATGCCTTATCCTAATGCTCCTTGTATGAAAAACGAGGTCGGAGAATGGCTAGACGTGTCCGCAAACACTGACGGCAGGTAAGACAAGCATCCCGAGTGGAGATTTAATTACGTCTCATTTAGTAATGTCACTGATTGTGTAAGTGCGCATGGTTTACTGTTTTATTGACACTCTTAAAATAAATCATTTTAGTTGGACAGAGTACAAGCCTAGTTGCCCTAGTGCCCTTTCGTGTTCTTGAACTTTGTGTTGTTTCACACAAAGTCCATAAAAACACCATTTATGAGGCAACAACTCCCAGTAAATGTAAATGAGTACAGTTCATAACAGAAGTCATCACAGTTTAAATTCAAAAGTGCGTCTTTTGTGAAGTAACCATACAAACTCATTTAATCCAGCAAACCAGAGTTATTGGAAAGACTGATAAAAGTAGAAATCTTCACTTGTATATGACAGAAATAAAGGACTCTGTGCCAGCCTGGTTGACCTGTTCATTAGTTATGTAGGAATTCTATACCATTCTATTCTGTTCTGTCATTAGTTATGTAGTTATTCTATTCTATTGTTACATTTTGGTGTTACCTAAAGACCAGTTTATATACAGTTCCAGTGTTTTATTGGAGAGTAAGCAGATTAACTGAGTAATCTGTAGAGGGAATTCTTAGAGGTCACACTCAGTTTGTGTGAGAATTTGAAAGGTGCTCCACACACATGCCCATGCATTTTGCTTTCACATTGTTCTCCACTGAACAGCCTTGGCCAGGATGGGTGACAGGAATGTGTCTTGTGTTGGGGGAGAAGGGATGGCACTTGACTGGTTCAGATTTGGTAGCATTCCAGAGCAAACGGTTTACTGTGAGGCTGCGGCCTAAATAAAATGTTGGATTTGAGCGGCGGCAGCTGCGGCTATGGCAACGTTCAGATGAAAGAAAAGTTCTAGACGGGCTGTGCTCACTGTTACTGAATGTCAAAAGGGCAAAGTTTGAATATTTTTTGAATCGAGAGATAAACACTTAAGATGCGATGGGTGAATTCACCGTTGTTGTAGTGGCCACTGATAATACTGAGATGAGTGCTGAGGAGTTGTGCTAGGTCACTGGGATAATGGTTTGGTAACCTGAGCAGTGAGGCATTCTGATTGGATATTTGAGAAAACAGAGCTACTGGCTTTTTTATTTAATCTTCTCTCAGAAGAGTGTGTCACATGTTTTCTTTAATTGTAGAAATACACTGTACATTTTAAATACAGTGTGTACGTGATACATTTTAAAAGTTGACTTTTAGTGCATCTCAGGTGTTTTACTCACTTGTCCCAAATACTGCTTTGTAATTTTGCTTTAATTCTGAAAGTTTTTAGTAACAATTCTGCATTACCTTTTCAGCGAACCAAAGCACAGAGAATAGGAGTATTTAAATGATTTACTGTGAGTTGCGCTTTAGGGAAGAGGTGTAGTTTTCGGTTCCCTCGGCTGTTGGAACATGTTGGATTCTTGGAGTGGATTTTTTCTCAAGGAATATGTCACTGTGCCACAGGTGTTGATATTTTTCATAACTTGTTGCCTGACAATGCTTAACTTCTGTAGTTAATGTTCTATTCAGTTTGTGAGAACACTTGTCATGTTAAATAATGTAGCGGTAGCGACTGCTCTGGCAGCCACGGTGTTCGGCAGGAGACACACGGGGGACTCTCAGACTGTTGGTCGCTCTGCTGCTCTTCACTGTCGCCATTTTGTTGGTACTGATGTTTTTAAGGTTGTCTGTGCTACCACACCTTTCTCTACACACACACACACGCACACACACGCAGCCTCACACACACACACACACACACACACACACACCCTCATACACACCCTCACTCACACACACACCCTCATACACACACGCACACACACACCCTCATACACACCCTTACACACACGCACCCTCATGCACACGCACGCACCCTCATGCACACACACGCACCCTCATGCACACACACACACCCTCACACACGTGCGCACGCACCCTCACACACACACGTACACACACACACACACACACACACACATAATACGCAATGCCCGTTTACACACACTGCCCATTCACACACACAAACATACATACACCCATTTGCACGTACACACACACACACACACGCACACACACACGCTTAACTCCCATTAACACACATACATGCCCTCACAAACATGAAGACATGGCACCAGACTTACACTCCCACTGCATCAGCACATATACATTAATTATGTATATTCATTATTTTATCTGGTTTCATCCTTACAATTTAGAAAAATATGTGGATGTTGTTAGGATATGTTAAGAGTGAAGATTTTATTAAAGTGCCTGACAAGTTCATTTTGTTCACACTCTGGCTCTCTCTGTTGTTTAATAGACCGGGGAGTATGACAGGCAAACGTCTTTGGGTGAAAGTCAGAACAGTTCTTCTCCCCTTTGCTGTCTCTTTTAAACGTTCTAAACCCGCTTGGTCTCGCCTGAGGAGGTTTCTAAAGTTTCATGGACAGAGTTGGTGCAGAAGACAGCAGCCTGATCTTTATGGTGAACCTGCAGATGTGAGGGAATAACCTCAGTGTTAGAAATGCATCTCTGTTGTGTCTCACACACCTCACACACACCTTTTGCATTCACATCCTTTTTATTCCCAAATGCGTGCGTTTCTATCAGAGCCATTAACATCATGTGGGAAATCTTTAACTCCAGCCAAACGTGAGACTCACAGCAAATGTGGTACCTAATCTCTTCCAAAGCTTTGGGGAAGGATTGGATGAAATCTTGGTTATTATGGTGGTCTTTGTATTTGCCCCAGGAGAAAGGAAAGGAGAGTTATTTAAGTCCTGAAGTTTGGAGCAGCCCTTTCTGTATCAGAGGCAGATGTGAAGACTGTCATTAGACTGTCTGTTTTCGATTCCCTGCCCTGCAAAGTGTCAGGCAAGATTTTAAACTTAGTCAGCAGGCTCCCTTAGTGTGAAACACACACACACACACACACACACACACTGTTACTCCCATCATTCAGTCACACACACGCAAAGAGAGACAGAGAGATTTCACACTTTATTTTGGGCATGTGCTGCTACTGTTTTAGCAAATCGGCCCATTAGCATAATTCAGCTAAAGTTGTTTTACTGTATTAATTCACTGCCATGGCACTGTTCACTGACAGGAGAAGACTCAATCAGGAACTCTGCAGGGTCTGAGTGAAGGTGTGTGGTGTTGTCTTTGTCATCATGCTTTGTCAAGAGTACATGTGGTCATTGGGTGACTAGCAGTGTGTCCTAATATTACCTCATATCTGATGTCTCAGTTTTAGGGTAATCGTTAATTTTTCATTTTTTGGATGTGATCAGAGCTGACAGGGGGTTCAGACAGTGTAAGTGGTGCCTATGTGTGTGTGTGTGGCCATTTGAGCCCTGCCCACACACACACCCCTTACTCTTATAGATGCTTTAAATTCAGTCCCTTAGCTGTGGTGATGAGAGCTTCCTGGAGCCAAGTACAGAGGCTGCCTAACATTGGACCAGTGGACCTTTTCACATTAGAGCCCAACCGATAAATCGGTATGACGACATTATCGGCCGATATGAGCTAATTGCATTATAACGGCCGATAAAAGACAATTAAAAAGAGACGGGAGATGGATCCTTCAGCCATGTTATGACATTCATGTCAGCCATGTGTGGTTTTGCTGCAGTAACGTGAAAGCCGGTATAGTCAGTCAAACATCAAAATTACCTTTAACGTTACGGTAGTTCAGTGACGTAGGCTCAGCTGCTGACAAACTTGACTGTAGGTTTATTTATGAAACAGTGCGGCAGTTCTAGCCAGTAAACAAACAACGGTCCTGTCATTTCTCCCTTGTCTCTTCTAAAAATTCTCTGGCAACATCGCTCACAGTAGCTTATAACGCTCTCCATTACTAAAGTAGGTTATCGGCAAAGCTAGCTAATGCCGTGTTTATCGGTGGAAGGCCACTAACGTTAATGAGAGATTAAACTATAGCGTTTAACTTATTCTGTCCAAATGAAACAGTGGTAAATATATCTACGATTGGCATGTCTGTAGTTACAGTCGGTTCATTGGAAACGATTAAACCAGAGGGGACACGTAAATAAACGTGAGCTGAACAAGTATCTAAAGCATGTAATTACATGGTCGATTCTGATTGGTCAATTACAGCATTCTATGGCCTGTTACATCTGAATAGCAGACCGTTGTTATGGTACTATATATTTTTCTCTTTTTAGCAGAAGCAATAAAATAATTTTTAAATTACAAAATACTGATTCTCAAACGATTTTATCAGATTATTAATTTCTTTAGTAAGCAGCCGTGTAATAAGTGGGATCGTGTACAGCAAGCGGGTCATTATAGTGAAATAAACCCTGCATCACCCTGTCGGGGTTTATTTCGCAGTAATGACTGGCTCTCTGAACGTGATCCCTTATATGTATAACAGACCACTGCTATGGTGCTAATTTTTTCAGCCTTTTTTTTTTTTTTTGGATTCTGGGTCAGTGTATCAGTTTACTGCATTATTCATCAAAACTTTAATATATTTTGTTGTACTTTTGTTCAAAGTTCTATTTATGACAATAAAACAAGTTTATTTTTTAAACCGCATCATGTCATGTTATCTCAGTGAGGTCTATATATAACAAATGTTAGGGAAACTCTGCGTTCATGTTATGCGTTTCTGAAAAAAAAGAATATCGGTTAATATATCATTATCGGATTTTTAAATCCTCAAACATTGAAAGTGGTATTGGTCTGCAAAGTCTTATACTGGTCGGGCCCTATTTCACATATAACCCTATTTCATATATCCTGTTTTTGTGACCGAATGCTGTAGGATTATGATGTATGATGATGCATAAGTATATCTATAGATTAATTTAGTGCTCCTGACTAGATGAAGCACTTTTCATTTCAACAGTTTTGAATTTCTTTTGGCCAACTTTGTTTTGCACTAGGAAGGGTTGATTTGCGAGTCAAAGACAAGGAATGTGTGAGAAACGGAGGCAAAGAAAGAAAAAAAAGAAGAGAAGATGTGTTTGGTCAGAAGGATTCGGCCTTGTCATTTTTCCCTCTCTGTTTAAAACCTTGACACTCCAGAATACACGGCACCATGTTTTAGTTATGGCTGCACACAGTGTCCCATCCCCCCCCCCCCCCTCACTATCTCTCTCTCTCTTTCTGACGTGAGCACACGGACCCCCCCCCCCCCCCCACCCCCCCCCCCCACCCACACACACACAAACAGAGAAATACACAAATTCTATCTCTTTCTCACTGTCTGAAACACACATACACACACACATGCACACAACGAAAAACACATTCTGTCGCTCACACAGACACACACAAACACACACACACACACACAAGCCTGTATATAGAAATACACATTCTCACGCATACACAAACAAGTACACACATTGTCTCTCACATGCAGGCACATAGTCACACGCGAAATCCTTAAATCTTCCTGCCGCACTGCACTCCTTCCTTACCTGTCCTGTCCGGGCTCCCTCCCCTCTCCTTGTTCATCCCTCATTCACACCTCAATCTCTGTCTCTCTTTTCCACAGGCACAGTGGCAGAGGGAAGGTCTCTTCTTGTGGCTGGGATGTATGAGGTGTTGATTGGTCTGTGTGAAGGCTAAAGAACAGCTCACACACACAGGGGCACAGGGGTGCAGTCACATTCTCAGGTCTATATTAGGGCATTATTCGCCCATCTGATGATATCAGTTCTCTCCTCTCATCTGGGTCATTTTTTTCCACGTTTGGACAGCCGATCCCCGAGTGGGCTTATGGAAGTCGGGAGGTGTGAACTAAGAGTGTGATAAAAAAATCAGAGTTTGGTATGCATATGGTTTTGAGGTCACAGAGGGGAACATGGGAGTTGAAGAGTATGAACGTGAACCATGTAACACACCAGAAATAGTAATAATAATAACTGCATGTATTGTTGTAATAATAATTTTATTAATAATAATAACAGTGGCATGTTATTGTTGTAATGATAATTTTATTAATAATAATAATAACAGTGGCATGTTGTAGTTATAATAATAACAGTAGCATGTTGTTACAACAACAATAGCAATAATAATAATGATAATAATCATAATAATAATCATAATAGCAACAATATTTATTATTATTATTTTTATTATGAATGGCAATAGCGATAATAATAACAGTGACATGCTGTTGTTGTTGTTGTTGTTGTTGTTGTTATAATAATTACAGTAACAACAGCATGTTGAAATCAGCTGTGCAATTTGATGTAACACTCTGACCTGTTTAATGAAACATTATTTTCTGGTGAGATGTATATGGTGAAATGTTATGGTGAAACTCCATCACCTGGAGTATGGATAGCTGTGGATTAAAAATGAGCGTAACAGAGCTTTGGGAATTTCATGGCCGTTGGATAAGCTGCCAGGGTCATTTTTACTCTTATGATAAACTTATTACACAGTGAACTTGACAAACCTATTTTAACAGATTTCAAAGCTTAGATAGAGTGTACATCAGTGAGTGTGTGTAATGGATGTTCTCAATTATTGACATTATTCACATTTAGAAACTATTCACATAGTTTTTAAGACGCATTAAATTAAATACAGTCATAAAATGTAATCACATTTGATTTTATTCCAATGTAATCACATTTGACACAGATGATCCAGAGACAGTCCTGAGCTGAGAAGACTGAGAATGACTGAGAAATGTCTGGTGATATCACAGAAATGTCTGGTGATATCACAGAAATGTCTGGTCATTTCACAGAAATGTCTGGTCATTTCACAGAAATGTCTGGTGATATCACAGAAATGTCTGGTGATATCACAGAAATGTCTGGTGATTTCACAGAAATGTCTGGTGATTTCACAGAAATGTCTGGTGATTTCACAGACTCCTCTACAAACTCATGTCACCTAGCCTCGGTACTCCTGTCCGAGGCCGCTGTGCTAGTCACAGTTGTCTTCGGTTGAATGGACTTATTTTGCCTTAGTAATGAGAGAGGATTATCATCTAAAGAGAAGAGCATATTTACAGCAATCAAACCAATGTACTATCACCCCAGTTTTTTGCTATGTTAAGAGTGGCCCCAAATTGTGCTATCTCACCTCACTGATATCAAATCAGACACTCCATAATCATGCTAATCTCTTTTCAACGGCAGCTAATATGTCTCTGTCACAACCAAGAACATTTTGACAAAGTCACCATTAGACTTCTATCTGGAAAATGTCAAAATAATAACCTGGCTATGAGTTTTATTATCACTCCGTCCTCTTCTTTTTTACCGTGTTCTTACCAAACCAAAACTCCACCACAGTAAAAGCACTGTGCCAATTAAAACAGCCCTTAACTATGGAAAAGCCCTCAGTAAATGTAGACAGGCAGATAGAGGGCAGGAGACACAACAATGCTTGTCAACACTTGTAGGTATAAATCATTCCAGCATATGTGTTGTACATCTGGGAGTATTGAAATCACACAGGCTTACCTGGCTACAGGTCTCAGGTCCTCTCTCATGTTATTGTATGGAGCCTGTGTAAGGCTGATTTGGTGAGTCTCATGTTATTGTATGGAGCCTGTGTTAGGCTGATTTGGTGAGTCTCATGTTATTGTATGGAGCCTGTGTTAGGCTGATTTGGTGAGTCTCATGTTATTGTATGGAGCCTGTGTTAGGCTGATTTGGTGAGTGTTATGTTATTGTATGGAGCCTGTGTTAGGCTGATTTGGTGAGTGTTATGTTATTGTATGGAGCCTGTGTTAGGCTGATTTGGTGAGTCTCATGTTATTGTATGGAGCCTGTGTTAGGCTGATTTGGTGTGTCTCATGTTATTGTATGGAGCCTGTGTTAGGCTGATTTGGTGAATGTTATGTTATTGTATGGAGCCTGTGTTAGGCTGATTTGGTGTGTCTCATGTTATTGTATGGAGCCTGTGTTAGGTTGATTGGGTGAGTCTCATGTTATTGTATGGAGCCTGTGTTAGGCTGATTTGGTGAGTCTCATGTTATTGTATGGAGCCGGTGTTAGGCTGATTTGGTGAGTGTTATGTTATTGTATGGAGCCTGTGTTAGGCTGATTTGGTGTGTCTCATGTTATTGTATGGAGCCTGTGTTAGGCTGATTTGGTGAGTGTTATGTTATTGTATGGAGCCTGTGTTAGGCTGATTTGGTGAGTGTTATGTTATTGTATGGAGCCTGTGTTAGGCTGATTTGGTGAGTCTCGTGTTATTGTATGGAGCCTGTGTTAGGCTGATTTGGTGTGTCTCATGTTATTGTATGGAGCCTGTGTTAGGCTGATTTGGTGTGTCTCATGTTATTGTATGGAGCCTGTGTTAGGCTGATTTGGTGAATGTTATGTTATTGTATGGAGCCTGTGTTAGGCTGATTTGGTGTGTCTCATGTTATTGTATGGAGCCTGTGTTAGGTTGATTGGGTGAGTCTCATGTTATTGTATGGAGCCTGTGTTAGGCTGATTTGGTGAGTCTCATGTTATTGTATGGAGCCGGTGTTAGGCTGATTTGGTGAGTGTTATGTTATTGTATGGAGCCTGTGTTAGGCTGATTTGGTGTGTCTCATGTTATTGTATGGAGCCTGTGTTAGGCTGATTTGGTGAGTCTCGTGTTATTGTATGGAGCCTGTGTTAGGCTGATTTGGTGAGTCTCGTGTTATTGTATGGAGCCTGTGTTAGGCTGATTTGGTGAGTCTCATGTTATTGTATGGAGCCTGTGTTAGGCTGATTTGGTGAGTGTTATGTTATTGTATGGAGCCTGTGTTAGGCTGATTTGGTGAGTGTTATGTTATTGTATGGAGCCTGTGTTAGGCTGATTTGGTGAGTGTCATGACTTTCGCTGTGATTCTTCTCAAAATCTCCATTTGTGTTTGCTGCAGGTTTGAGGGCAGACGAGAGCACATGTTTCCCATGGAGTTTTTTTTCCCTCCTCAGCGAACGTGTCTGATCTGCTCAGATGAAGCTTCAGGATGTCATTACGGAGCCCTCACCTGTGGAAGCTGCAAAGTGTTCTTCAAAAGAGCTGCAGAAGGTAGAACACACACACGCGCGTGCGCACACACACACACACACACACACACACACACATACACATACATACATCAATGCCTAGACACACGCAAGATCTCTGTCTTTATCCAGGGTTATTATTGTATGCTAAAACTAATGATGAAAACTAATGGCTTTGAGACATTTTCGTAAACTGAAATTGCCTGAAGAAAATGTAAAACTAAAGCTAAATGAAATTAATAATGATTGCGAAAAAACTAATAGAAATAAAATAAGAAAAGAGGAAAAATAATTGCTGTTATCGTTTCAAGATGGCAGCCGTCGTATCCAGGCGGCGGGTGTCACACTCCCAATATTCTATGTAGCTATAGCCGACAACCATAAGATGGCGATATAGCCTGTCAGGACCTACACTCGCTAACCAATGGGATTAGGCCTTATTACCAAGTGAAGAAGTCAGATATGTCAGGGAGGAGACGTGTGAGTCCTTTGTGGGACTGTTTTGAATTTAACTGTGAAGGTGGCACATCCATGGTCAGTTCAGGTAACGGCATCTATGGTGTAGAAATCCCACAAACCTTAACGTCCACCTTCAGAGTTACCATCAGCGGGAATACACGCTGCTGATGGAAAAAGATGTATCGAGACAGAGCGAGAGTAACGAACTTAAGGTCATGCTCTTGCCTTTTATGTGTATTATAGGCTCTCAGTCTGAAACAAATGTAACGCATATGTTACGTTTTGTCTTGAACTGTTGATATCTTCAGTGATAAGCAGGTTATTTTTCACGCTGCACTAATCCTTGACAACTTTTGTCCTTAATTAAATTACTAAAACTAAAACTGAAACTATAATAAAACGAAATAGAAATGAGTCCATTGAATAAAAACCAAAATGAAACTAATGAAACCACTTGTGAAACTAACTAAAACTAAAACAGAAATTAAGATTGAATACAAACATATTATCAAAATACAAATGAATTTGAAAATGGAAAACTATTATAACCTTGCTTTACACCAAGCATTTGCCACATGTGAGTCTTAGCATTGTATTTACAGCTTTGACTATAGCAGGAATTTCCATTTCAGATCTGTTCTGTGCTAAGATATTCTGTGCATCTGATTGTGGGTGATAGGGAGGCGCAGGCTTCAGACAGAGCAGTTGAAGAGGAGGAGTGAGAGTGTTGAGGAGGAGGAGTGAGAGTGTTGAGGAGGAGGAGTGAGAGCGTTGAGGAGGAGGAGTGAGAGCGTTGAGGAGGGGATGTGAGAGCGTTGAGGAGGAGGAGTGAGAGAGGAGTGAGAGTGTTGAGGAGGAGGAGTGAGAGTGTTGAGGAGGAGGAGGAGTGAGAGCGTTGAGGAGGAGGAGGAGTGAGAGCGTTGAGGAGGAGGAGTGAGAGTGTTGAAGAGGAGGAGTGAGAGTGCAGTGATGAATACCCAAATCTTACTGACGGGGAAATGGATGGTTCCATGATTTCATTCTCCACTTCACTCCCTGTCAGACTGCTCATGTTGCACTTATTAAACAAAACATTATTAATTTCAAATCACAGCATTTAGTAGGCAAGGGCCAGAACAGGGAGAGGTAGACTGAAGTGTCTTGTGTCACTGATCAGTGCGGGAATTCCAGTCACTTCACTCACATACAGCTGTCCTGTTCAAACATGTATCCCATCATGCTTTGGGAGAAGGCTGTGCCCTGTCAGAGTGAGACAGGCTTACCTCGTTGGAGAGAGGTTGTGTGTGTGTGTGTGCACGTGCTTTAGAGTACCCCTTCCCTGTTGCATATATCTCATTTAATATCCCAGATCTGCATTTGTATGAAGTTTATACACTGAGTCTGTGTGCCTGCCTGTCTGTCTGCATGTCTATCTATACTTAGTCTAAAGTGACTGACTAACCAGTCTGACTAACAAGGATCAAACTTCATCTCCAGAGTTCTACAAGCATCCCATACATAAGCCTCTCTCTCTGCTCAGGAAAACAGAGGTACCTGTGTGCAAGCAGAAATGACTGTACCATTGACAAACTGCGGAGAAAGAACTGTCCCTCTTGTCGTCTGAAGAAGTGCTTTGAAGCTGGAATGACTCTGGGAGGTAAAGCTGATTGCATTCTCCATTCTATAAAATTATAAAGATCATATTCACTTCAGTATTTTTTTTTAACGTCGATAAATTTTAATTGCACATTAAAATGCCAGGAGTAACTTTTGCCACCTAAAGGTAAGTCAGTAAGTCTGTAAGTCAGCCTCTGTTTGCACACAGATGGAGACAGACATCCATCTGTCTGTCTGCTTGCCCCTCTCTCTCTACCCTCCCTCTTTTCTCCTAAGTCCTCAAAACACTGTCAGTACTGTGGGAGAATAGAATAGTATTGTGTAGTGAGAGGGGTTTGTATAGTGGGTTCATTAAGCTGGGACTGGTGTCATTTGGTCTGGTTTAAATGTACATTCATATGTTCGTATGACATTAATCCATATTAACAGCGTCGGAAATGAACAGGGGTAAAGGGCAAAAATGCCCCAAGAAATCTCAGAATGCCCCTAAAAACTGTGATCGAGGGGCAAAAATGATCCTCAAGACTGATAATTTCAAATGAAAACTGTTTTTTTTCCACAACAAAAATGAAATGAGACCTAAATAAAAATGCACCTTTGAAAATAGAAAAACGTGAAGAAATATGTTACCATTTTCATTGAAGAATAATAAGATGATAATGTCAGAGACAGATGAGTGGACAAGCAGTTTTAGCTGCCACCTGTTTGGGCAAATAAAGGCTGATTCCAAATACAGGCCCGGTAAAAAAAAAAAAAAAGATTACAGAAAGACTCATGTGGTAAATTCATCATATTTCCACAGCATTATTTACATGAGTACAACAACATACAGTAATTATGCTCACCGCTCTGTTACTATTAGTTTCACTTTTTAACAGAAATACCATACCAAAAGTGTTCAACTCACATGGACTGTAGTTGCTGTAGGACTATGTGTGTTTATGGTCCATTATTAGTATTCAGGGACATCACTGCCCAAACTCTCTCCTTCCCTTTTTCTGTGCGTTATTTCATTATTTCTATGAGTTATTTCATATAACAGCACGTATTAACCGTACTGTGAAAGTCACGAAAGGGAATAAATGTCTGATTTTAGATGGCGCAGGTACAGTAGGGACATGTCGGCCGGTGAGCTGGAAACAGAGAAACAAATTTGACCTTTAAACCTGTCAGATGTACCTTTGCCTAAAAGTTTCCTAACGGTGTGTCTGACATGCTCCTTATTTTTCCCAGTAGTTAAAACGTTTGTTACCGTGATACAGTATGTTCTTGTTTGAGAATTTGTAGTAGTAGACCTAATATTTTTGACCTAATATATTTCTTCTTTAAATACAGCACAGTATAGGCTATATTCGAGTAGTAGGTATACCTGTAAATCCTTTTAGGATAAATTAGAAATTAAACATTACTACACTATCACAAAAGAGAGAGGGTGAGTTTGTGGTTTCAAGACAAATGCAGGGAGATTCAGTTATAGTGAATCATCTGCAATTAATAAAACATTTTGTTCTAAATTCATTAATCACCTTTCAGTTCATCTTTCTTACCCTCTTTCTTTCTTTCTTTCTTTCTTTCTTTCTTTCTTTTTTCTGTACTGGTCTGAAATACAGTCGGGGTAAACACTGTGTGGTCATTAGATCTGCATGTATAAGTCCTACTAACAATAATATTATTATACACTGTAACTGCTAACACGACTGTTTGTAATCACCACTCAATAAGTGAGTAGAGGCTTTGGCAGATAGACATGCCATGACTTCATTACGACTTCATCATGACACAGATGCAGTATATTCCACTTTCTTCTCTCTGCTGAATTACTGCCTAACGAGTGAACAGGAGGCTAATTTTAGTCTTGTGTGGGGTCCAGCTCTGTGAGATTGGCATGGTGTGGACAGCATAGACGGAGTGGAGGAGAGGAGGGGCGTTGAAATGATACTAATATGACCAACTACCAGGCAGACAGGGAAATGTGTCTTAATGCACTGATTACTGCAATGAAGAGAGTCTCTCTCTCTCTCTCTCACTCACTCTCTCACTCACTCTCTCACTTCTTCCTTTACCTCCTTTCCTCTTGAGAAAAGCCTCTTTTTTTCCTCACAGCTGTTATAATACAGCCCCCCCCCCACCCTTGCCACATTTTGTCTCCAATTTTCTGTCCTTACCTACTTTTCACTCATCTCCCGTTCTTCTCTCTCAGTCATTTGGAGTTTGAGAGGGGTAGTGATGAGGGCTGTTAAGTTGCTGATTTGACTCTGATTATTGAGTAATGCAAGACCCCTGGTTCTGTCAGTCTCTCTAACCCCCCCCCCCCCTTCTCTCAATCCCTCTCTCTCCACCCCCCTCCCCCTTTCTCTCCATCACTGCCCCCCCCCTCTCTGTTGGTCCCTGTCTCAGTCTGTCTTTCTCTGATAACTTATATTGACATTTTTAAATAATTGTGATCAAATTTCACATACCGTACAGGCGTTGTAATGGACATTCAGGTATTTGAGGATTTTTTTTACATCTGCTATTTCCCTCACAGCGTCTTTACATCTACCCTCAGTGCTGAATGTGTTGTTCATGTGAACTGACATTCCTATGTTCTGTATATTATATGATATTATATGCCACTTAGTTAAGAATCCAGTTTTGGTTGAACTGTTTCCTGTAAAGAGGTTCTGAATAATTGATCTTAGAGGTGTGATAGTCAACGACGTCTGATTGTTCCTAACAACTCAGTAGGGAATTTGTTGATGCATGTGATGAACTGGACAGTTTTTCTCAGAGCAAGCATGTAATGCACTATAAAACTACACGAGGGTTGTAATGATATAATCATTGGGCAGAAGTAGTAGTTACTGGCTTGAATAGTATCAACTGAAAATAATTTCAGAATTCTCTTGCCAACCGATTTTGCTTTGGCTAAGCAGCGACCGCTGTCTGTTTTCCAGTCACTTTGCGTGTAACATTTTTTCGCACAGGAAACAAAATCAAGGTAGGAAGTGAATTGTGGGTTTGCTTTACAGTTTGGTTACAGTTACTCCTGTTGTTGAAATAAGTTTGAATGACTTTAAGGCCACAGAGACCTACTGTTCTCAGTTAACCACAGAGTCACTCTTCTTATTCTCCTCCCACACATTTACAGAAACCCCTTCAAGGTGTACAGTTATTTCAGCTGATGTTTCTCTCTAGGGGTCGACCGATTATCGGCCTGGGCAAATATCAGATCCGATATTCAGCACTTTTACGATTATCAGAATGGTTATTTTTTTTATCCGATTGCTGATAAAATAAATATATTTAAATTTGCGCTACTTTGGCTCTGATGCAGCCGCCTCTCTCTGTCTATAGTCACCACTCTGCTTTCGAGCAATGTCCCACCCACAGCACTATCTGATAGGCTATTACTTGTGACGAATAACCAATCAGCACTGAAGGCTACTGTGCCACAGGTGGGCACAGAGGAACGCATTTGCAGTCTGGAGCAGTTTAGCAGTTTCTTTTAATTACTTTACTCTAAACTGTAAAGTAATTAAAAGAGATCGATCAAATGAAATAAAGAAGAATATTAAAAAAATAGGAAAAAAAAGGCAATTTTAGGAATGGGTAAATTGAATAAAAACCATTTGAACGAAAAGAGAAATACAAAAGAAAAAATTGCTAATAGTATGCTAGACTAAAAAGGTATGTTTTTAGTTGCCATTTAAAACTGTCCACTGATCCTGCCTCTCTAATGCTCTAGTACTTTTTGGTAGGGTGTTCCACAGTTTAGGAACATCCTACCAAAGTGCGATAGTGAACGCCAGCAACTTCATTTGTTGATCCATAGCAAAGAAATTTTTTGATTAGGCTACAATCAATACTAGCAAAAAATGGATTGATTAGGCTATAACACTGCTCTCTGCACCACAGTCTGGTGCTGCTGAACTGGGACCACTAATTGAGATTCAGATTTCAGTGCAAACGTAAGTTTTGCTAGTTTTATTTATTTTTACTTTATTTACTTTATAAAAAATCAGGGAGATATTTTGTTTGTTAATTTTCAGTTACTTTAATAAGAGATGCTACTGGGAGCTCCCTGCACTTTTTGTTTTAAGATAACTTTTCTTTTAAATTAAACATATGCATAAAGGCATTTCAAAGTTAAGTTAAGAGTTGGAGTTTGTGTTATTCTAAATTTTGACACCAAGATTTTAATTTTTACTGCAAATGTATATTGGTTCAAAATATCGGCTACTGGCCTTCTTGATTACTAATAATCGGTATCAGACTGGGCCCTGAAAAAACCATATCAGTCAACCCTGTTTCTTTCAGTCTAATACCTAATTATAGACCTGGGATGAGTCTGTAATAAAGTGACCATAGATAATTTATCATATTCAGCATGATGTAGTTGTCAGCAGTAGGGGAAGTTGAGCTGTTAAAATCTCACACAGACCAACTCATTATCCTCATCAGCCAGCCCTCATGTCTACTCAGACAAGAGACTCTAATGTTGAGAGAGAGGGGCGGGGAGAGGGAGGTGGGGGCTGCTGGTGAGGTAGATGAACAGAGAGAGAGCAGGGAGAGTAAGACACAGATATTAAGAGAGGGCGAAGTTGGAGAGATGAAGGGGAGAAAAAAGAGAAGGATTCTGTGTGTAGGGGAGAGTACGAATAAACACAGCTGATTACATGTAGTTTATGTGTAGATTGATGGCAAAAGTCATGACATAGCAAAAAAACGCCGGCTAGAGGGTGATCAAAATGATACAAACATAAAAATACAAAGCAAGAAGATTAGAGAACCTTTGTAAATCGTGTAAATCAGATATATGACCATTGATGTTTTGAAATCATTTTTAAACAAATGCGTTATACATGACTGGCTGGATTTTGGACTACGGTAGACGGTTAAGAAAGAGATTTTTGTAAAATGTCTGCAGATGCACGCGTCTTGCTGTCTCAGTTTAACAGCGTGACGTTTACACAGCATGGGGAGGGTGAAGTTTTAGTACCACCACTATTCTTGGCCTAAATATGCATTATGGACAGGACGGAGACACCCCAGCAGTGTATTTCTGCCTTTTAGCTGTTAGTGTGTAGTGAATGAGACTGATTGTGTGTGTCTGTTAGTGTGTATGGAGTGAGACTGATTGTGTGTGTCTGTTAGTGTGTAGTGAATGAGACTGATTGTGTGTGTCTGTTAGTGTGTATGGAGTGAGACTGATTGTGTGTGTCTGTTAGTGTGTAGTGAATGAGACTGATTGTGTGTGTCTGTTGGTGTATATGGAGTGAGACTGATTGTGTGTGTCTGTTGGTGTGTAGTAAGTGAGACTGATTGTGTGTGTCTGTTGGTGTGTAGTGAGTGAGACTGATTGTGTGTGTCTGTTGGTGTGTAGTGAATGAGACTGATTGTGTGTGTCTGTTGGTGTGTAGTGAGTGAGACTGATTGTGTGTGTCTGTTAGTGTGTATGGAGTGAGACTGATTGTGTGTGTCTGTTAGTGTGTAGTGAATGAGACTGATTGTGTGTGTCTGTTAGTGTGTATGGAGTGAGACTGATTGTGTGTGTCTGTTAGTGTGTATGGAGTGAGACTGATTGTGTGACTGTTGGTGTGTAGTGAATGAGACTGATTGTGTGTGTCTGTTAGTGTGTAGTGAATATGAGACTGATTGTGTGTGTCTGTTGGTGTGTAGTGAGTGAGACTGATTGTGTGTGTCTGTTGGTGTGTAGTAAGTGAGACTGATTGTGTGTGTCTGTTGGTGTGTAGTGAGTGAGACTGATTGTGTGTGTCTGTTAGTGTGTAGTGAGTGAGACTGATTGTGTGTGTCTGTTGGTGTGTAGGTTCCAGTCCACTGTCCCCCCTCTCATACAGCTGAGCTTCATAAGAGAACTGTGTCAAGGAAAATTTCTTTCATCAGCCAGGATCACTGAGCTATGTATGACTGACTTTACCCACATCCAAACATGACTGCTGTGCCTGAGACAGTACAGGAGCCACGGAGCAGTTTAAGAGCTGATGCCACCCACATTATCCTGAAGCCACTCATTAAGGAACTGAGGGATGAAGCAACATGAAAGCCAAGGCTCTGATGAATGATTCCTATGCCTGAACTGTTAAGAGCTGAGTCCACTGTGTGAGTCAGTGAACGTAATGAGACAAGACCACACTGTAAGATTGGTGTCAAGAGAGATAATGTTTCTGTTAATGTTACTATAATTAGACAATGCAGCAGTGTCTCAGTGGTGTATGAACTGGCACACATGGCCTGTGAGAGGTGAGCTGCCAGCCCTGACCTGCTGACAGTGTCTGATGGACTCTGGCTGGCGGGAACATAATGGCATTGCTCAGGGCTAGGGAACGTTCTACAATAAACAGAACAACCTCTGGCTTCATCAGAACTCTGAGATAAGAGCCGTAGTATAAAACCCTGTGCATCCCGTTTTCATACCTAGGTCTCCAACTTCTGTTGCCAAAACAGTAGCGCCTAGTTGAAGGCTTGGGTTTGTGTGAATTGACAAAGGACACAACTTTTCTTCTTAATGAAACTGACATAATATGTCCTATGGAAATCTGCTACCTTGAGATATGCTACAGCTACAATAGCCAGGTGAATCTCACTGCACTGGTTGTTGGAGAGGAAATTACAGTCTCGGCTCAAAGGGTTGACAGTTTGAGTGAACCTTTGTAAGAATTGCGTTTTGCCTGTTGTTCAGCTGGTTGCTTGACTTTTCTTTTGACGGTTGTGCAGGTGAACTGTCTTAATAGGAGTTATTCTTGGATGGTTTCCTCGCAGCCACTATCATCAAACTGTTTAGAGTTACAAGGAACAAACAGCCTCTTGTTTATAGTGACAAGTTTTTCAAGTTGTTCAAGCTTTATTATACACATGCACAATGTCAAGACAATGTTTTGCCACTGTGCTTCCCCCACCTCCGGCCCACCCCATCTGTGCAAGAATATGCATACATAGTGCAAAAAGTGTACCAGAGGTACTAAGGCATGCCATTAGGATCAGGTATCGTTTGAATTTTATCGATTCCAGTTCCGCTTCTGCTTATCGATTTACTGTTTTGATTCCAAAATGGTATAAAAAAAAGAGGTCAGACGAAAATATTCTTTTAAGCGTTAACTGATCGTTCACAAAGTAATAGTATTTACTAGGGGTGTCACGATATACCGGTTTTGACATTAACCATGATATTTAAAAAAGAAATATTGATATCATGTTAATAACACACATGATAATATCATAAATTAGAGATGCATTTCCTTGAGAAAATGCAAAAGTGATTGTGCCGCAGCATCATCGAACCTTAACTGTTGAAATACTGGATCTGTCTCCCGCGGAAGTGTAGTCACAGATCAATAGACCACTGGATCCAACTGTGTGCAGACCCTCGTTGTAGCACTAGAGACCTAAAACTTTCTCTGTTCATTTTCAGTGGTAAAATAAGCGACTAAACATGGCAATTAAAAAAAAAACAAAAAACCGAGTGGCCTGATGAAACAAACAGCAGTCAGCAATCCTAATACTTCAAAACGAGAGCAAATATTCCTATTAAAAGCTCTGTACCTTTTGCAAAGAACCAGTGATTTTCAGACACAGACAGGGACACGCTGGCTACGTGAGGTTGTTTCCTCAGCAGATTGCAAGCTTTGCTGACAATCGTCAGGTCATGTACATTTAGCAAGCACATTAACACCTAAAAACCAAATAGTATTGTTAGCACCGAAACGCATTAAGAGAGTTCCATTACATTGGTTTAACTGTACATTACATCACTTCTGGTCACTGCTCACCTTATCTGATAATACAGCGTTCCCACCAAATACCAAACATGCATGTCAACCAGTCATTACAACAGGAGCTAAACAATGTGTCGTGTCTTTTTTCCGCTGGGTCGTAGTGACTCCTGGTTACATTCTCAACGGGAAATTAAGCAATTAAAAACGGCAGTTTAAAAAAAAAAAAAAAACGAGTGGCCCAGTAAGTTAGCTGTGTACAAGCACACTGCTAGGCATTAGGACAGGCCTGTTAACGCTGGAATGGGATCGATATCATGAAAACTGCGGGAGTGGAAGCGCAAGCTCCCTACAAGGGATTTTGTTTCAGTGGACATTGTATTGATGGCAGATGTTAGGCCTTGGGGATCTTTTGTTTACTTTTTTTATCAGTTCATCTGGTTGCCTTTTCATTATCCATTAAGTACTGTAATTGTTCTTTTGGTACGCTTTTGTACAGTTAAGGTTAAAGACCTCACTACACTCTTTAATGAATTACACTTTTTAGTGTAGTTCATTTGCCAAAAAAGAGACAAAACACACCATAAACAAATTTAAAGATGAATTTGACTGATAGCATTATTATTATTATTATTATTATTATTATTATTATTATTATTATTATTATTATTATTCTGTTCAAATTTTCTGTAGATATCATGTAATGTCGTTATTGTGAATTCTTTTGACCATGATGATTGTGTAGTGAAAGTCTGATATTATGACAGCCCTTGTATTTACTCTTTACTAGTATTCACTAAATACATACAATAAAAACATATGATCCACAGACATGTGCATTAAAAAACCCCTTCAATGATAGATAAAGATCAATCTAGAGCAGTTAATTAAACTAACTGCTAGTTGTTTTGGAGATATTAATATTTTGGAGGTATTGGACTATTTTAGTGTTCTGGTAACAAACATATGCATCTTTATTTTGTCATATATTTTACTAGTCAAGGACATCACACACTACCCCAAATATCAACAACTAAGCACCTTGTTCAGGGATAATTTTAACCATCAAAACAAGAAAATGTGAAAGGGATCATACCCTTGAATCAAGGTATTTCAAGAAGAAAATACTCACATGCGTTGCACTTTGCCATTTCATTTTCTTTTCTAGAGTGAAGCCACACTTTTACGAGTATTAGGGCCATGTTGAAGGAAAAAAAAATCTGATATTGCGAGAATAAGGTCATAATATTACGAGAATTAAATAGTAATTGAGGGAAAAAGTCATAATATTAGTACTAAGCACCAAGATGGCGCCCACCAAGGTCGACGTCCTTGTGTCTTCCTCCCGTTGCCAACGCTCTTTATTATTTATTTTAGCTTTAGTATTTATCTTAAATGTACAGATCACCTACACAAAAGTAAGATACAGCAGAGAGGCAACCCTGGATATCTGTAAAGTTCACCATGAACTTACCTTCAGTCTCTCTGACTTCGACTTCCTTCTACGCTTGCACTCTACTGACGCCAATCGGCAAGGCCTAGCAACACCGGCCTCGGTCGAGTGGCGCAGACAGACAGAGCAGCTAAGGCGGAAGCGTGGCAAGAGAGGTGGGCTACATGCTAGGCTAAAGGCCACTACCTAGCCTGCTTCTGGCTAATGTTCACTCCCTTGAAAACAAGCTGGATGAGCTGAGAACCAGGACTACAACCCAGCACGAGATCAGAGAATGCTGTGCTCTCATTCTCACGGAAACCTGGCTCTCGGACAGCACACCAGATTCGGCAATTCAGCTACAAACGCACTCTGTCCACTGCGGGGACCGAGTTGTCTGCATCTATGTGACCAATAGGTGGTGTTCAGATGTACAGACTGTCGAAAAACACTGTTCAACTGACATAGAACTGCTGATGGTGAAGTGTAGACCCTTCTGTCTGCCAAGGGAGTTTAGCGCAGTGCTCATACTGGCTTTTTACATACCACCATGAGCGAACTCCGCTACGGCGCTGGGGCTGCTGCACAACATGATCGGCAAACAAGAGACTGCACACCCGGACGCCATGTTCATTGTAGCTGGCAGTTTCAACCACTGCAACCTGAGGACTGTCCTCCCCAAGTACCATCAACATGTGAACTTTCTGATGAGGGAGAGCAACATCCTCGACTGAGTCTACAGCAGCGTGAGGCTGCGCCCCGGCCGCGCTTCGGACAGTCCGACCACATCTCTGTGTTTGTTTACCCATTGTACAGGCAACTCCTCTTGCAAGCTCCCCCAGTAAGTAAAACTGTTAAAGGGAACTGATCTGACTCTTCAAGACTGCTTTGAGAGTGCAAACTGGGATGTGACTAGAACTGCTGCTTTGAGAGAGGACTCTACTGTTGACTTGGAGGACTATGCTTCTGGGGTAATTGGCTGCATTAGCACCTGCATGGAGATCATTGTTCCCACAAAAGGCTGCAGGAAATATCCCAATCAAAAACCCTGGATAAACTGTGAATTTTGGTCCATGCTACGCGCTCGCTCCACTACACATGTCTCAGACAAAGCTGAAGACTACAAAAGGCCAAGATATGACCTGCGTAGGTCTATCAAAGAGGCCAAGAGACAGTACAGACTGAAGCTGGAGGGATACTTCACCACCCTGGAATCCCAGCGCAGGTGGCAAGGCCTGCAACACATCACAGATTACTAGCAGAGGAGCGGGGGGGGTCACAAATAGCCACGCTACACTGCCAGACGAGCTGAATGAATTCTACGCTCGCTTTGAGGCCCTCGACATCGACCAACAGAGAGGGGTTATGGCCACAGAGAGCACACAGAACACATCGCTCACTGCGTCAACGGCAGACGTGCGAAAGGCCCTAAGGAGAATAAACCCACAGAAGGCAGGTGGCTCAGACAACATCCCTGGTCATGCACTCAGGGTTTGCTCATCAGAGCTGGCCAATGTGTTTATAGACATATTCAATCTGTCCCTCAAGCAAGCTTCCGTGCCTTCCTGCTTCAAGTCCACCACCATTGTGTCCCTCCCAAAGAAAAGCACCGTGACCTGCCTAATGACTACCGTCATGTCCAATTGTGATGAAGTGCTTCGAAAGGACAGTCATGACTCACATCCAGGAGACCATTCTGAACACTTTATACCCTCTGCAGGTTGTGTACTGCCAGAACCGGTCCACTGACAACGCTGTCTGCACTGCTATTCACACAGAGCTGATACACCAAGAGGGCAAGGACACGTATGTTAGAATACCGTTTATCGACTACAGCTTTGCATTCAACAGGGTCATCCCAAACAAACTCTCTGAAAAGCTCCTCACTCTTGGGCTGTGTCCGGAATGGCATACTAGTGTACTGCATACTGGCCCAGTATACACTGTGTACTGCACACTATTCCACACGCTAGTATATAGTATGGTACGCAATTATGAGGACGTTCGTGTAGTGTACTACACATTTGCTATCGGTTGGGCTATCTGTTCTGTTAAAATCGAACAACACATGACTACAACAAATATCTATCAAAAGTAGCGCTATAAGAAAGCGTATGAAGACTTATTACACCAAAATATGCAACTGATACATTTATATTCGGAACTGCAGCTGCAGTTGAAGTTGAAGCCGCTTCTGTCACTGTCCGCCATGTTTTTTAAATTTTTTGACAGTTGGAAATCACCGCATTGCTTCATGGGATGCAGCACCCAATGAATTGAGCTCCGGTTGTGTACTGCAAATTTTTGCAGTACACCAACTGGGTAACTGTCGAGTACTGCAAAATTTGTATTTTTCATGTACTGCATACTACTCACTACTTTTACGTCAAGATCAGTATGCGAGTAGTATGTAGTGTGCCATTTCAGACACAGCCTTGGATTGACACCCACCCTTTGTAACTAGGTGCTGAACTTTCTAATAGACAGACCCCAGTCAGTCAGAGCTGGCAGCCACACATCCAGTTTAAGAACTGTAAGCACAGGGGGCCCCCACGGCTGTGTGCTGAGCCCCCTGCTGTACACACTCTCCTCAAATAACTGCGCTGCCTCCCAGAACAACATCAGCATCATCAAGTTCGCTGATGACCCAACAGTCATTGGACTGATCACTGTTGGGCACGAGACAGCATGCAGGAGGGAGGTGGCAGATCTGGTGGCCTGGTGTCAAGACAACAATCTTTCCCTTAATGCAGACAAGACCAAGGAAAGGACTGTTGACCCAAGGAGGAGGAGGAGCTGCATCCACATCCACAGGCAATCAGGCTTGTGAACGACTCTCTTACAAACTGCCCCCACCCACCACTCTGAACTGGTTGATCTCTGGTGGCTGACGCGCACACACACACACACACACACACATTACTTAAAGGATCTGTACCCTACTCAACTCCACACACACACACACACACACACACACACAGAGACATTTATCTACTGTACCGCTGTCATTCTAGTGTTCTTTATTTCTACTGTTATTTATTTGTGATTTGCAATAATGCACAGTGCACTTTACGGCTGCTTCTCTCTCCCCTTTGCACAATACTGCACATGTAGCTTTAATTACTACAGTTACCTATTATAAGTCCTACCTCAGATTCATTTGTCATATTAATCTTCTCTTTTTTTTTTGGTAATGGACGATAGCAAAGTAAGAATTTCATTGTACAGTGTAACTGCTGTGCATATGATAATAAATCTCTTGCATCTTGAATCTGAATAATATTATGAGAATCAAGTCATAATTTTACAAGAAAAAGATCATAATACTATGAGAATAAAAACATAAAATTTCAAGAAATAAAAACATAATTTTTAGGAAAATATATTACCATAAACCAACAAAACGGGCAAGAGGACAGTCAATGGCAGCCTCAGCTATAGACTCAGTTTCTTGCACAATCTTTTCAGAGTCCTGATACTTATGATAATGTGGTGCTGATGTGCCAAAAGATTAAGTATTTCCTTATTTGTGAAACCTATACTAAAGTATAACTTCACAGGATGCTCCACGTTCCTCATTTTAATGCAGGTGGCAAACTGCTCTTCTGATATTTCCACTCTACAATAACACACAGCCTAAAGTACGACTATTCTCATAATATTATGACTTTTTCTGGTAAAATTACAACTTTGTTCTTGTAATGTTATGACTTTTTTCTTGCAATATTACGACCTTATTCTCGAAATCTCAGAATTTTTTTCCCTCCGTGTGGCTCTAGTACTGTGTCGTACACTTTTGACCGTTTACCGCAATCTGTCTTTCAGACATTAGCTATGCATGCTAGCTTGTATCTAAACAAATGGACAGGCTGTTGTGTTGATGCGTGATGTGGTCACGTCGACAGGTCCTGGCAGACAGCTATGTACGCCCTTGCAGATATGTAGCCTTCATTTGCAATAATAAAGGGTTATCACGTGCAGAACCAAAATTCAACTTTTTTTTTTTTTTTTTTTTTTTTTTTTTGCGGGTATGCGGTAGGCATTTTGGATTTGGTTTTAATTTTGAACCAAGTTTCGGTTCCCAACCCTACACGGCATATAAAGACGCAATGTAAATGTAATATAAACACGTAATATAGTATAAGTATAATATAAATAAGTGTATTATGTATTATATATGTGTTCTGTGTGTGTGTGTGTGTGTGTATATATATATATATATATATATATATATATATATATATATATATATATATATATATATATATATTATTATTATTATTATTATTATTATTATTATTATATATTTGTTAAATAGTGTAATGTGATGTAAGTAATATACAGAAGAGTGAATAATGTAATGTAATAATATAAATAAGAAATATTATATAAACACAATATAAGTATAATATAAACATGTAATATGAACATATGATATAAATGTAGTATAAGCATAACACAAATATAATGTAATATACGTGTGTAATATAGACATACATCTATAACCAACAATACATCTGTATATGAAATGTGATCTTATCCTTTTTTGAGGTCCCAGCCTAATCCCAGACAGCGCTGTACAAGGGGTGAGTCAGCATACTTGCCAGGGATTTTCAAGTCATCAGCATTTTTTGTTGAGAGGAAGACTTGCATGACTACTGGACTCCCGGACTCTGTCTCTGGGAGGTATCTACAGCAGCCCTTGGGCCTGATTCACTGCTCCAGATTAGTGGAGCTGCAGTAGTCTTGGTGGTCTGGCTCGCTGCTTTTGATTTGTGCGGCTTGGCGAGTGATGGTTGTGGCTGATGACTTTCTGAGCACAGCTGAAAATGTGCTACAGTCAGTTTTTGGGTTGTCCAGTGGAGCCAAACCAGACAGATACAGAAGGAGTGGTCACACTTTCAGTGACAACTCTGTAGAACTGCATGAAGGTGGACTGCACAATGCCGAGCTTATTGAGCTGCCTCAAAAACCTGTTTTGCATGTGTTTTCTTTGTAATAGATGGGATATTTTCATCCCAAATGGGAGTGTTGGAGTTCATATTTCTTTGAAAATTGCTGGATTACACCATGTTTGCCGTAACATTCTCGATTGCTGGGGGGAAGGTGCGGGAGGTGCTTCCTGAAGTCTAATATGATTCCAGCAGTTTTAGTCGTGTTGCGCTCCAGATGGGTGGTGACACCCCCCAGTACAAGGTGATCTGTACATATTTCAGCAACAGCCGAGGCAGAGTTCTCTACTCTCTGAGAAGCACTTTCAGTTCCTCCGGGATTCTGCCTCTGAAACATCTACACGTCTACATCTAGGCTGGTTTAAATCATATTTATCAAACAGAACTTTCTCAGTTATCATAGGAAATGCGTCTTCTTCTGTGGCCCTTCTGTCCTGTGGTGTTCCCCAAGGCTCCATCCTTGGCCACTTGTTGTTTTGTATGCTGTCACTTGGACATAGCATACATGGATACAAAATCTAGTATCAGTGTTATGCAGATAACATGCAAATCTATGTCCCACTAAAAACCAGTGAAGAAGGCAGTCTTCATCATCTTTTATCTTGCCTGGCAGAAATAAAAGGCTGCATGTCCCAAAACTTTTTTCCAGCTCAATGAAAACGAATCAGAAATTATTATCTTTGGTCCACCAAAATCCATTCCCTTTTTTCATAAACAAAAAAATATCTCGCGCCTTCAGTTGGTACAAAACGCAGCTCCTAGACTTTTAACAAACACTAGAGGACAAGATCACATCAGCCCAGTTTTAACCTCCCTTCACTGGCTACCAGTAAGTTTTAGAATTGATTTTAAGATTTTAATGATCACTTTTAAAGCACCTCGTGGTCTAGCTCCCAGCAACATTGTTGAGTCGCTGCTTACCTATGAGTCATTGCGCAGCCTCAGGTCATTGGACAGGGCTCTGCTGGCTGTTCCTAAGTCTCAGCTCAAGCATAAAGTGACCAGGCTTTTGCGGTCAGGGCCCTGCAGCTATGGAACTCCCTGTGTGTGTGTGGTGTGTGTGTTGTGTGTGGTGTGTGTGTGTGTGTGTGTGTGTATGTGTGTGTGTGTGTGTGTGTGTATGGAACTCCCGGTGTGGTGTGTGTGTGTGTATGGAACTCCCTGCCCGAGACTCTGAGGCTTGCAGGATCGGTGTGATCTTTTAAACCTCTTCTCAAAATGTATCTATTTAAGGAAGCCATTTATTAATTCTAGCACACTGTTTTATTTCCAAAATGTCTTACTGGTTTTATTATTACTGTTTTCATTTTTTTACTATCTGATTTTATTCTTTATTTCCATTTTATTTTAGAATTGTAATTGCCTGATTTCATTTGCCTCAAATCTTGAAATGTTTTAACCGTTGTAAAGCACTTTGTAACTGTTTTGAAAAGTGCTGTATAAATAAAGTTATTGTTATTATTATCATTATTATTATTATTATCATTATTATTATTATTATTGTTGTTGTTAAAGAATTAATGGTAAAAATGGAACTTGATGCGGAAGTTTATACCAACTTCTCTTGAAACACGTGGTAATTTGTGCAGTGATAAGGTTCATGCCCCATGCTGTATCCAGGTAAGCAGCCCTCTAATTGTGCGGCAGTAGCAATTTTGAGTAGAGTCTGGAATGATGATCTACATACTCTACATACCTGCCCTTTGACTCAGTGCTGCCAAATCAGCATCTGTGAGTGTCTCGTGTACCTTCAGCTGGACTGTTTCCTGGTCACTCTCAACTGTAAGCTTAGTCTCAGAGGAGAGGGGAACGTGATGTCTCAGTACCATAAGTAACATATGTTACCGTGTGCTCAGATTGCATTCCAAAGCTCTCTTTCATAAATGACTGGTTCTTAGACTTCATCACTGAAGAACCATGAGGTTCAGCTGCCTGTGTTCTCCTAACACTCTGTCTTGTGTCTGCTGTGAACCTCTCTGAAGTGTGAGGAGTGTGATGAAGGTGAGGCAAGGCTAAAACTGAACAGTATCTTCAACAGCAGGAACAGCTTTGATGGACCTGCTGAGATGTGGTTCTTGGTGTGCATGACTGCATACCAGACAACAGACAAATTAACCCTAAGTATTGAGAGATATCTAAGTAAGCTGTGTGTCTTCACATGTAGAGTGACGTGTATATTCTCCCAATACTTTTGTGTGCCAGACTGGAGAAGCAGTATACTGCACAAAGAAATGTACTTAATAATATGTCCTACACCTAATGATGCATACTCATATGGGTTACATATGCACAGGAATGCTATGTAGCCAAGCACTGTGTGGTGGAAGTCCCCAACTCTGTTTGATTGTTTTTGTATATGAGAGGTATGGCTGAATATTGAAGTGCTGTGTTTAGTGCCATGTTGTTGGTGTAAAGGGTGAGAGTTATAGGTGATTATTACACAGCTTTGTTGAATATCCAATTCTGATTGGCCAATTACGGCATTCTACAGCCTGTTATTTCTGAATAGCAGACTGCCGCTATGAATAACAGACCGTTACTATGGAACTATTTTTTAGCGGAAGCAATAAAATCATTTTTAAATCAATAAAATCAGTATTTTGTGTCAAATTATTGATTTGATTTGAGTAAGTAGCCATGTAATAAAGCCCTCCAAGGTGATTCATCTGCTTTGCGTCGGGGTCCTGCATCACCCTGTCAGGGTTTATTTCGCTATAATGACTGGCTCGCTGCACATTATCTCTTACATATTGAAGTGCTGTGTTCAATGTCATGTTGATGTAAAAGGTGAGAGGTATAGGTGAATATTGAAGTGCTGTTTTGAGTGCCATGTTGTTGATGGAAAAGGTGAGAGGTATAGGTGAATACCAAAGTGCTGAGTTGAGTGCCATGTTGTTGATGTAAAAGGTGAGAGGTATAGGTGAATACCAAAGTGCTGTGTTGACTGTACGCTGCATACAGCTCTGCTTGGCGGATTGAGAAGTGGTTCCAGCCCCTTTATTGGCCTAGAATGTGGGTTTTATATCTGAGGACTGCATGTTTAACAACAGCATTTCCTTTGTAGAACCTGTAGTCAGTGAAAACACACGTGCACATACCGCTTTGGCAAAGGTCAGTGATTCTGTTTGTCTACTGAGCCGTTCTCTTCTGAGTTTCTCAGAGAACATCACAGAAGATCAAAGATTCACCCAAACCACTTACTGGTCTCCTATCTGCATACTTTTCCTCATGTCAGAAATTAGGTTACATCATATGCCTTCACATGACTACGCTGTTAGCGCTGCTGTCCCACTATTGTCATCTTGCAGTAATGCACAGTGCACTTTATGACCGCTGCTGTCTGCCCCTTTTCACACACTGCACATGTAACTACAACATTGCACATTCACTGCAACAACTGCACATGTAACTTTAATGCTAATACTTCAGTTACTAAGTTTACTTGTCATAGATCTACCTCAATTGTTATTTTCTCGTTTTGTCTCTTGTCTTCCTTATAAGATTTTTATTTATATATTGTTTTTTTTAATTCGTACTCGTCTGGTAACGGAAGCAAAGTAAGAATTTCGTTGTACAGTGTAACTGCCTGTTTTGCTGTGCACGTGACAGTAAAACTCTTGAATGACTAAACATAATAATGTCAACAGAAATACTGCTTGTGATGCAAATAGAACAGAAATCAGGACTTCACCAAAAGTTCTCACCTGTACTGTTTCGAACCGAAAATGACAGCATCCATTCATAGCTTACCCTTCTCAAAAGAAATGCAGAGTTTTCATTTTTTTATTGATTACAGAAATAGTGGCAAGATATCGAAACATCATTAACTTGCATGGCACTTATTTTATGGGAGAGAATGGATTTTGGAGTATTGCACAATTTGATCCACAGTCCTGGGTAAAGACAAAATAAAATGTAGTTTTGCAACTGGCCAGTGCTGTCACAACCCACTCAGTGAGAAGACCAGGACACTGCTCACAGGCTGAGAGTATAGGTGTTGTTGAGCTGGGTTTCTTAGCATACTTCTTTAAAGAGCATTTAGCTGCTGACAGGCTGAGAGTGTGAGTGAAGTTGAGCTGGGTTTCTACCTCTTTAAGAACAGTGTATTATGTTACCGTGACACCTAAACATGGCTGAGTTAAGGGCAATAAACCGGTCTCTTGGAACAAGTACAGGCTGTTCTGCTTGAGTAAACCACGATTACTAGACAATGCTGTAGGCCTGAGGGGTGCGTGTGTTTGTGAGTGCGTAAAAGAGAACATTATGTATTGGCGTGTTGGTGTCCTGTCCTGAGAAGACTGTTCTGAGTGTGTGTGTGTGTGTGTGTGTGTGTGTGTTTTTCTTTTGGAAAATCAACTTGGCCTCAATTACTGATAATTAAAACAACTACTGATTGATTGAGATATCGGAAACACTTTACCTATACTCGCTCTCTCTCTCTCTCTCTCTCTTTTTTTTGTTTCAGTCACTCACATTAGCATACTTTTTCTGATATTGTCCTGTTTATTCAGCCACTTTACTTTTCAAAGTGTTTTTTTTAATAAGTATATATTTTAAAAACGGTTTGTTTCATTTATGCTATGTTCTGTTTTTACATGTGTTGTATGAATGAGGCAGAAGTTGTAATTGAAGTTTGGCACATCGGCACATTGACATTGGCATTAATACTCTGTGTAGGGCCGTGCAGTTTGGGTCAGGTCGACCCGACCTATTTACAGTGAGTCACGCAAAGATAGAGCTTGGTGATAAGGTTTCTGCATATCAAACCTGTTTGCCAACTCTGCCAAAACAGGAATGTTTAATCATCTTCCCCTGAATTCTCTCACAACCAGTCAAACAGCAGTGCAGCCGGAGTCTTCATCGGATATTACACATTATCAGCAGATCAGAGGCACCCAAATAAAACCTCTGTTGGATTTGTTTCTCTTTTTGCTCCTCAATATTACAAACTAATTGCCTGAAATATTAAATGAAGGAGCAAAAATGATTCAAATCTCTGCTTTGGGGAAGGGTGTAGAAAGTTAGATGAAGAATTTAAGAAGTTTAAACAAGACAGAAAAGTTAATTAAGCAGAAAAAGGCGTGAATTGAAATCATGAAAGTGTGTTATAAACCTCATGTGTACAGCACGTTTTCATATTTAGATTTTGATATTTTACATATAAGTAATATAGTAATAAAGCAGTAATATAGTTCTATACAGTCATTAAATGAATTATTGGACTTTAGTCTGTCTCTTTCTCGTCCAGTTAAAAAGACGAGAGATTGAAATGAATATGAGGTGTGCAGAGTCTCTACCTGCGTACACCTCCTGACCTGAATAAAATGTCACTTTGCCTTGTCCGCTCCTGCCTCTCCCTCTCTCTTCTCTTTCTCTTTAGTTAGGGTTAGGGTAAGGTGTCTGGTATTTATGCCCGATGTGTTGTTTTGACCTTGTATAATTACAGACTGTTGCTGAGGACAGCTCCCCTCTCCATGTCCCACTTTGGCTGCTGTTACCATGACTACGTGGCTCAGTGACCCACGACCTCACTTCCTCATTTAATGTGTTCTCCAGAGGTCTGCCTGGCTGGATGTATTTTTGCCTTTGAGAGATGCTATTACGCCTGACACGTGTGTGTGTGTCACTAGAGTGAGATGATAACGTGTGGTGCCATGTTGTGGTCTCCTATCTGTGGTGGTGTTGTGTTAGTCTGATGAGAGCTTGGAAACTGTTCAAAGTGATTTTAATATAATTCAGTGTCAATTTTAGTAGCTCAAACTCATTTTAAACCCTGGCAAAACTGAAGTCTATATTTCAGTCCTGTTGAGGGTCAGGGTTGGAGTATGCTCTGGCTTGTGGTGTTGTGAATGCTATAGATGAATTCTAGAGCCACCTCACTTAGGCCTGTAACAATTATGTAATAATTGTGTAACCTTGATTTTTTGACGTGATTGCGGTTTCATTGTTGAACCGCGGTTAAAGCATTTTTTTTATAAGCATTGTTTTTCAAAGCACCCATCAAACAAGTTTCCAATGCCCGCGGGCACCCTGTAGCGCGACAGAACAGTAGCTGTCCTATCAGAGGATGCCTTGCCCGCACCAATTTACATGCTGCCTGCAAGTGCTTGTCGTAAGATCCTACCACCAAGTTCGGAAATTGTAGGAAGCAGCTTTCAAAAAAATGGACAACCTGTCAAAAACATTGTTTTTTTGGCTGATGTTTTCTCAAAAAAGTAAAATACAACAGAGTGATCCTGGGCATCAGGTGTAGCATTTAGGCTTTAGGATAAAATGAGCATGATTAATTAATTACATTAATTTAATTTAAAAAAAAAATGTGAATGGAGGTTCAGAAATCACTTTCGCCTCAATCTAACTTTCTGTTTATGAAACGAACTTTGTTGAAGCATTGTCATACACACACATTTAACATACAACACAATAGTATTAAATAAATTAATTCCTCCCATCTGTTGATACCTTGCACCATGTTAGTGCCAGCCCCCTTTCTACGCCACAACTCGGCAACTCGATTATCATAGATAAAATCAAGTTTAATTCAAATTTAATTACGACTTCGACCATTCATGTGCTTGGAACTTATAATGACAATATTTACAATAGCACATGAAGGCCAGAACAGTTGCGAAGTCAAGTCAGCTTTCAAACATTGAAAATCCAAACTGGGCAGTTTCGTGAGACGCAATGTTGTACCTTTGAGAAATGTGCATAACATTGTGCATAAACTGGTACACGTTTGGTTTTCACTGGAGTTTTCATTTAGCTTTGGTAAAAATCGCTTGACACTGTCCTGTTGGTCATGTCAAAACGTGGGGAGTCTGCAAGCCCAACCGAGTTCAGCTAAGCTGCGATTGGACAATCGGTCATTTGGGGAGTAGAGAGATAGAGGGATTAGACTGTCAGACTGTTGTCAAGCAAAAAACACAATGTTTCACGATAATATAGAGTAGAGCCAGACCGATAAATCGGCGTGCCGACATTATTGGCTGACGCAACCTAATTGCGGATAAATCGCTATCGGCGTTTAATGGCCGATAATGACAATTAAAAGAGATGGAAGATGGATCCTTCAGTCATGTTATGACATTAACATCAGCCATACCTGGTTTTGCTGCAGTAACGTGAAAGCTGGTACAGTCAGTCAAACATCAAAATTATGTCACGCTAGTTCAGTGGTGTAGGCTAAGCTGTTGACAAACTTGATTGTAGGTTTATTTACGAAACAGTGTGGCAGTTCTAGCCAGTAAACAAACAACAGTCCTATCATTTCTCCCTTGTCATTTCTAAAAATTCTCTGGTAACATCACTTACAGCAGCTTATAACGCTGTCCATTACTAAATCAGGTTAGGCACAAAGCTGGCTAATGTCACGTTGGGAAAACTGAAGGCAATATTTCCGTCCTCTTGAGGGTCAGGGTTGGAGTATGCTCTGGCTTGTGGTGTTGTGAATGCTAGAGATGTTTTGAATGCTAGAGATGAATACTAGAGCCACCTCACTTAGGCCTGTAACAATTATGTAATAGTTGTGTAACCTCGATTTTGTTTTGGTGTGATCATGGTTTCTTTTTTGAACTGCGGTTAAAGCATTTTTTTTTTTATATTTATGAGCTGGGTCAAAGCACCCATCAAACAAGTTTTCAATGCCCGCGGGCACCCTGTAGCGCGACAGAACAGTAGCTGTCCTATCAGAGGATGCCTTGCCCGCACCAATTTACATGCTGCCTGCAAGTGCTTGTCGTAAGATCCTACCACCAAGTTCGGAAATTGTAATTACAGTTTGTCACACATGCATGGCCGGAAATCTGGCAAAAATAAGGAAGCAGCTTTAAAAAAAAATTGACAACCTGTCAAAAACATTGTTTTTATGGCTGATGTTTTCTCAAAAAGTAAAATAGAACAGAGAGATCCTGGGCATCAGGTGTAGCATTTAGGCTTTAGGATAAAATGAGCATGATTAATTAATTGCGTTAATTTAATTAAAAAAAAAAATGTGAATGGAGGTTCAGAAATCACTTTCGCCTCAATCTAACTTTCTGTTTATGAAACGAACTTTGTTGAAGCATTGTCATACACACACATTTAACATACAACACAATAGTATTAAATAAATTAATTCCTCCCATCTGTTGATACCTTGCACCATGTTTGTGCCAGCCCCCTTTCTACGCCACAACTCGGCAACTCGATTATCATAGATAAAATCAAGTTTAATTCAAATTTAATTATGACTTCAACCATTCATGTGCTTGGAACTTATAATGACAATATTTACAATAGCACATGAAGGCCAGAACAGTTGCGAAGTCAAGTCGGCTTTCAAACATTGAAAATCCGAACTGGGCAGTTTCGTGAGACGCAATGTTGTACCTTTGAGAAATGTGCACAACATTGTGCATAAACTGGTACACGTTTGGTTTTCACTGGAGTTTTCATTTAGCTTTGGTAAAAATCGCTTGACACTGTCCTGTTGGCAGAGGTGGACAAAGTACACAACCACACTACTTGAGTCAAAGTATAGATACTCCTTGTCAAATATTACTCCAATACAAGTAAAAGTTCTTCAGTTAAGTTTTTACTTGAGTTAAAGTACTGGAGTACTTGCTTTTAAAAACACTTTATTCAAAAGTACGTTTTATTTTTAATGTCAGCTGTGGTCTGCCTCTGTCACCAGATTCATCACACATTCACAAACATACTAATCGTGATTTTCAAGTCGCATCTCATATCTACTGCAGCGAATATGATTGTAAGTGAGCAGTGAGCACGACATCACCTATGAAAAACGTTAGATGAATACAGTGCGCGAATGCACACGGGGAGTAGTTGGCTTGAAAATCAGTTAATTTCAAAAATCTCAAACATGGACTTAAGATATGGCCATGGGTGCTCAGGTGAGGAACCTTTATGTTTATCTGCCGTAGTAGCATCCATCAGTAAAACCGACAAGTTCAACTGTTAAAAAATTGCAGCACGGGCACCACCCCTGCCTGTTGGTCATGTCAAAATGTGGGGAGTCTGCAAGCCCAACTGAGTTCAGCTAAACTACGATTGGACAGTCGGTCATTTGGGGAGTAGAGAGATAGAGGGATTAGACTGTCAGACTGTTGTCAAGCAAAAAACATAATGTTTCACGATAATATAGAGTAGAGCCAGACCGATAAATCGGCGTGCCAACATTATTGGCTGACGCGACCTAATTGCGGATAAATCGCTATCGGCGTTTAATGGCCGATAATGACAATTAAAAGAGATGGAGGATGGATCCTTCAGTCATGTTATGACATTAACATCAGCCATGCCTGGTTTTGCTGCAGTAACGTGAAAGCTGGTACAGTCAGTCACACATCAAAATTATGTCACGCTAGTTCAGTGGCGTAGGCTAAGCTGTTGACAAACTTGATTGTAGGTTTATTTACGAATCAGTGTGACAGTTCTAGCCAGTAAACAAACAACGCTCCTATCATTTCTCCCTCGTCACTTCTTAAAATTCTCTGGTAACATCACTTACAGCAGCTTATAATGCTGTCCATTACTAAATTAGGTTGGGCACAAAGCTGGCTAATGTCATGTTTATCAGTGGAGGGCGCTAATGATAATGGGTGATTAAACGGTCGCATTTAACTTATTCTGCCCAAATGAAACAGTGGTAAATATATCTGCGACTCGTATGTCTGTAGTTACAGTCAGTTCATTGGAAACAAGTATCTAACATGGCTTGGTAGCCAAACAAAGTTATCTGGCTTCTCTTTCAAACGTGTAGTGTGAAATCCCAAATCGCAAGCCTCGTCACAGACAGTTATATAGTAGGCCTATTAGATGCGTTCAACAGCATCTAACAGCATTTACTCTAGGTCACTGTATCAGTTTACTGCATTATTTATCAAAACTTTAATATGTTTTGTTGTACTTTTGTTCAAAGTACTACTCAAAGTACTATTTATGACAACAAACAAGTTTATTTTTAAGCAGCATTATGTCATGTTATCGTGGTGAGGACTCTTAAATAACTGCACAAAACAAATGTTAGGGGAGTCTTTGTTTATGTTATGTGTTTCTAAAAAAATGAACACCGGCCGGCATATCATTATCAGATTTTTAAATCATCAAATATCGAAATCGGTATTGATCTGCAAAATCCTATATCGGTCAGGCTCTAATATAGAGGTGTGGTTTACTTCATAGGCTGTGTACTTGTGTTATTACATTATCTGGGTCACATAACAGTGAAATAACCATAAGATGTATCCTAGAATTCATTCGAAACTTTAATTTGTTTGAAAAATAATGAATAAATAATATAGCAATTATTTCTGAGACTATTAATTGTACCGCAACATTTGGAATTGTTGCAGCTCTAACCTCACTTCACACACTATCTCACGGGCTGTTCTGATTGTGTTATGAGTGTTAGGATTAATCACTATCTCACGGACTGTTCTGATTGTGTTATTAGTGTTAGGATTAATCACTGGCTCTACAGCCCAGACCCTTCACTGTGATCTGTATAGAAACATAACCTGACCCTCCTTGACCATTCACTGACTGAGTCATCAATATAAAGATTCATTTATAAGACAATCCTTAGTCAACTCTCACTCTGTTTTGTTCATGTTCCACTTTGTCATCAAATTCAAGTTTCAGTTTACAATCACAGGATTCTCGGAGCTCACGTTACCTGAACGAGAAGGCTGTTATTTTGTCTGTGCCATAAGCTTGGGATGAATTGCATAAAACTACAGATGTATGACCTTTCACCTCTCTTTGTCCTCTCAGTCAGTCCTCTCTTTTCCCTTTGTCTGGTATCTTTACGGGACTATTTTTATTGGATGTTGTATGTGTTTCAATTGGATGTTATGCGTGTGTTTTTTTTAGGATATTTGGCCAAGGTGCATTTGTGAAGGAGAGTAATCTGGTTAAACAAGGGTTACTGGTGATAAATATTAATAATAATAATTTGCAGGTATCACTCTAATAGTTAAATTAATACTTGTTTAAGTCAATTCATCCTCAAAACCAAGGCCACATACCTAGGATCACTCTGCAGAGTTTGTCTTGGTTAAGTAATCGGATTTTTAAAATACAACTCTGAGGCCAAGGCCACCGCATGATAACTCTCATTAACTCATCCGTCATCTCAGTATGTCTGGAACCTTCTATGGCCACACGCTCATTTGATGATTACTGTCATTAATAGATCTGCAGGATCCAGTCATCTTCTTGACTTTCATATATATACTTCATACGATTCTGAGTATTAAAGCATTTTCATGTCTAGTCAGTGTCGAACACTCTCCTGCGGTTTGGTTCGAATGTATAGATGTGAGCATGCTAGTCACGCATGGTTGCAAACCAAAACAACCGGACAGAGACCCTGCTGAGACAGTCTTGGTCCAGTTCCAAGTGAACCCTGGGGTGGTTCATTTGAGGTATGAACTCAATCCGATATGGGTCTGATCCAACTACAGGAACTACCGTGCATTGTGGTTAAAACTCGTGTTTTGGTAGTCATGCTAATGCTTGCTGGTCATTTGTCTGTTTCAGTGACATGCACATTATTCCAATAAGCAAAGACAGCTGACATCTGAGATTATTTAATCAGAAGTTGCTGTTATACAGTACTGAGGTATAACTGCTCGACAGCATACACTTAAATGAAGCTCACCTGGCACACTGACAGCATAAGAAATGTATCAGAAGCCCATGGTTGTTCACTCTCAGAGGAGAGTCTTGTGTCCTGTACTGCAGCCTGGGTGCAGCCCGTGCTCTGTGGTGCATATTACAGTTAAAGCTCTTATGGACATGAGTGCAGAGTTCACTGAGCTTCTTAATGGACCTAGATAATAAAACCAATGACAAGAAGACAGCTAGTATTTTCAAAGGAACCTTCTGAGAAATGTGATGTGACAGGCGCATTACGAATCAAATCAAGTCATGCACTTAAAACAAAAAGAACATGCGTAACTGTTAGTAATTGGGGTGCTGTGTCATTGTGGATAGCAGAATTTTCACATAAGATTACAATTCAAATACATTATAGAAACCTAAAGTGTAAAGTCACACACATACACATACACCAGCACATCCAGACTCAACCTGTTTGGATATGTGTGAAGGGGAGCACTATAACGTCCAAAGGCACAATTACTGTACTGCACTGTAATTACTGTATTAGAAAAAAGTTGTCGATAGAAAAATTGTGCTGGTTACTGCACTAGAGGGGTTTTAAGGCCGTCTGTGTTTGTGCCGTTTTATTATCTTCACTAATAGTGTTGAACACAGGTCAGTGTGGTGAACATGGGGCAGATGTGGTTGACTCAGATATAGTACAGTGGCATTGGTGGCAGATGGCTGGTTGGCAGGGGTGTAATAATTAGTCTCTCTATGACTCTTAAAGTCTGCCATCTCACTGTGTCACATGTGCTGACACTGTTGAAGTGCAAGATGTCACACACACACACATGTATCCACCTAACTGTCTCACCCTCCTTTCTGTTGTCACTTGGGGGTGGGTTAGGGTTGGGGTAGGATTCGATGTCTTATTTTGGTGGTGATAGGACAAACATAGGGTGTAGTCCTGTTTCTTTTTTTTTTTTTTTTTTAACATCTGCTCAGATGCTTGGTGAAAGGCATCGGGCTATCACTTAAGTTTTTCCTGAACAAAGACATTTGGCCAGTCCAATGCTGATGGGTCCACTTTTCCCCAAATGAGGAGTGACCTCTGTAAGTTGTGCCTCTCTAGTCATGTGCTTGTGCGTATTTCACACACACATCTCTTGATAAGCATGTGGTTCAAACTCATGGTCCAGTTTGCTTTGCTCTGCACCATCTCTGCCCTTATATCAGTCATGAATGGAATTTTCTAATTCTCTTTCTATCGAACGCACATTGCTGTGTCTTGAGCATTTTGTTGTGGAAAGAGGAGTTTTCACTTGTCTGAATGCGGCAGACTCGAGCCTTAGGCTAAGGGGGAAAGGAGCGCGTGTCCTCAGCTCTGGTGTGTGTTTTGTGGAGGAGCCTGTGCTGTCGGATCACCTGTCAGGACGTGACTAATTAAATGCCTCTCTCATTCCCTGAAAACCTAATGAAATTACACCGAAAAGATGTTTCAGAGATTCTTGCACTCTGTCAGAGAGTCTCTCTGTGTCTCCGTTTCAGGCTGTTGGACGGTGCTCTGCAGATTCATTGTGCGTGACCAGTGATGATAATTTGTGTGGCATATTTTTTTTCAGTTCGATGTTTTCCTACAGCCCAGTGTTGACTTGTGGTTGAACTTATTTGGTTGATCCTGCCGTGTGGAGTAACTTCACTCCTCTGATGTGTCCGAGTCTCTTTGGAAGCTCTGAGGAGTTGTCTTATCCAACTCAGTCTCTTTTAGTCTCACTCAAGAACTGGTTGTATTTTGCTTTACAGTTTCTGCCTTGTAGTTTGTGCTGGTTCTTTAAGAGATAATGAAGACACGGTGGCCATCATCTGCTGTCATATGCCATTTTGCCTGTGTGGAAGCTGATACATTCACTATTGCTTGTACCAGTTATTCAGATAGGTTGTGTTGGTGTCAAGGTTAACCCCATCAGGAAGCTTGTTATTCCTGTTTCTGCAGTCAGTAACATACTGTACATCACTACATACTAAGCCTCTCCTCAGGCATACCTGATCATGCGATATTAACACAAAACGTCAGTCTTTGTTTTGGGGGAATCTTAAATCCCTCGAGCATTTTCTTTTCTGTAACATTTTTGGTCTTGTGTGGATGAGAGAATGCCTGAGTAGTCTCATAAGTTTGGTGTATTAGCTTACATACACTGGAATGGTGTCGCCCTGGCAACACCTGAAAGGTTTCCTGCTGAAATAGATTCCTCCAGGTTCTTCTTTTCCTCTCGGGAAATTGAAAAAAAGCTTTCTGACCATCCCCAAACACAATTACATTTTGCTATGATGCAAGTTCAGTTTAAAATTCCCCCATTATAGAGTGCAGTTCAAAATTCCCTCGTTATAGATGTATGATAGAGGAACAGACCTTCGGCCTCATCCCTAAACCCATATTACCTAAATTGACCTGCGTCACCTTGTCCCCCCTCACCCCACCTCCATCTTACCACCAACACATACACACACACACACACACACACACTCTCTGTCTTTTAGCCATATACAGATGTTGACCTGGGAAATGTTCTGCAGGATTTTAGTCAAAGCAATAAAACAAATATTCTGTTTGGGTGTTTGCCTTGAATATCAATCAAAATATAATCAAACAGAATTATAATTTGTGAACTGTGTGAACTGATAAAGGATATGACTCCAATTTAATGAACGGAATGAAAAAATTAGAAACAGTTCTCTTCATTTCATTACTTTGCCATTTGGAGTTCATTTTCGGCATCTGCAAAAGTTTGGTGAAAAGTGTGGAAGGGTGTATTTCAGGGGGAAAGTTTGGTGAAAAGTGTACAAGGGCGCATTTTTCGTGGATGTTAAGCGACACATGACTGTATTTAGAAATGAACTATCAGGTTAATTTCTTTTTGCACTGTGTGCTTCTCTGGTCTGGTTCTGGTCTGGTTCTGGAAAGTGGTCACAGTGTGGTGTACTCTTGAGCTGTGGCTTTGAACTGCTTTGGATCTTTATCTCCCGTGGCCCAGAATGCTTTTTATTAAACACTCGTTGTGATTGGTTGCCAGTGGACAGATACCAGCACCGGATTTAACTTATCAATGGAAAAGTAACATGTAGCTTCCTAGCAATGTAACATGCATTACTGCATAATTTGATTTGGAATAACAACACAAACATCCCTCTTTTAGCTAATTTTGAATATCAGAAACTATTGTTGTTGGTCCTGATGGGCAGAGTTCAATTTTAATAAATTCACTTTTTACAGGTCTCAACTATCAAGACTTTAATCTCATGTAATGACTGACATGTCAACGGTCGAGGACTTTCCAGGTTTACAGGTTGAGCCTGAATATGTCAAATTGAAAACTGAAGTTACACTCTGGTCCAAGCCGAAAGCTTCCTTATCTGATTATTTAACTTTGCCTTAATACTGAGAAGAAACTAGTTTTCAGAGCACAGAGACCAGCTCATATACAGGTTTACATGGCTGCAACAAGTACAGAGAGTGAAGCTTTAACTTGCTATGTTTTGAACGCCAACTTTTCCTGAGTTTTGAAATGAACTTTATTGTTGCAAAACTCTCAAGCTCCCCTGTGCCTAATAACTCCTAATAACAAAAAACTCCTCAGCTGTCACTCACACACACATATAGTCTCTTTACCGAACCTTAACCCTAAAAACTTCACACATATCTTCATGACATCTTTGCCTACCCAGAGTTCAGCGGTATTTGTGACTTAAAGTCTTTTTCCAAACTCCTCTGTTGGTGTAACATACATTCTGTTCCTCCACCTTTCCTCCAGGAAGGTTCTTCAAGCCCTATGGATTCAGAGATTCATGTCAATCAAAAATGACATTCTCACAGAATATTTTCGATTAAGTCTTCAGACCTTTCAGCTGGCAGCCAAGCCTTTAAAAAATAAAAAAGATAAGCACAAAAGTCAACTTAATAATACGTTTTTGAGGTAGCTAGCTAAAAGTTTTGCAAGCTGTTTCTTTCTCTCTATCTTTGGATTGTTTTGGTGAGAGCCTATGGAAGTTGATGGTATTTGCTGTTTACATTTACATTTACATGTATTTAGCAAAGGGTTTTATCCAAAGCGACTTCCAAGACAGGCCCAGTACAAACCAAGTATGGAGTCAGTAAGGAGCTGTCTGTGGCTTAAGTGCCACTGCTAAATTCAGCATTAGACCAGATACAAATGATAGAAAAGTGGTGGAAAGTTGGAGAGTAATCTACAGACAGATGCAGACAGAAACAGGATTAATTCACCAGGATTATGGCAGTACAGGTGTGTTAGGATTATGGATTATAGCAGTACAGGTGACAGGTGTGTCAGGACTATGGCAGTACAGGTGACAGGTGTGTCAGGACTGTGGACTAAGGCAGTACAGGTGACAGGTGTGTCAGGACTGTGGACTAAGGCAGTACAGGTGACAGGTGTGTTAGGACTATGGACTAAGGCAGTACAGATGACAGGTGTGTTAGGATTGTGGACTAAGGCAGTACAGGTGACAGGTGTGTTAGGATTGTGGACTAAGGCAGTACAGGTGAGAGCAGTGCAGCATAATATTGTTTGTATATCAGTCATTCTGACTCAGAGCAGTTGGTCAGGCCAAAATTCCACCTTTATAAAGTCCTGACAGCGTTCTCCTTTTAGGTGGAAAAAACTCAGTCTCTCTCATTTATATTTATATTGAAATTAATACTGATATTGATAGTAGTGTCACAAAAAACACAGGCTTAAATAAAATATTAGCACTCAGTTTTGGATTTTGTTCTCCTAATTACTACCAGTGCACCTGTGAAGTGTATACTAGGCTTTGGAGTCTAGCTCAAACACCCAGTCACTTAATAATGCAGCTGCAGATTAGGCTGGGTGCTCCTGTCCTCGCTCGGGTCATCCTGTGATAGGTTGAGGGATTCAAAGGCAGAATAGCTGAATTCTTCTGGAATATCTGATGGGTGTGTCAGTTTGCCTGCAGTCAAGCAGTAGGAAAATCCAGCCCATACCACCAATACCTTTTCATGTTTTTGCTCATAGATTAACATGATTACTTTTACACACTCACACCTCTACGCTCCTGTTTATTTTCAACTAAACAGAACTGATCATCTAAAGCATTTTTTAGTCAAAAATGTAGGTCTTATTGGTTAAGTATTTCATTTAAAGACTGGATGTCTGTAATTGGCTTATTGTTCACTGTAATGACTTTTCCAGCAAAGTCTGATTGAAGACAATGATGCTTTTGTTCACTGGAATCATAATTTAATATTAGACAGACTTAGATATACACTCTTACTGGCTCTGAGATGTTGGTCTTAGGCCTCATTTTAACCCCTGTGTGATGTCGGTCTTTGTCTTTTGTTTTTTAAACCGAACAGCGCGTAAGCTGAAAAAGATTGGCCAGCTGAAAAGTCCTGAAGAGGAGACCCCTGGTCAGGGTCCAAGTGATGCCATCCAGTGCCTGTCGCCCAAATCCGGCCTCTCCTTCCACTCCCAACTCGTCTTCCTCAACATCCTGGAGGCCATTGAGCCGGAGGTGGTCAACGCCGGCCATGACCACGCCCAGCCAGACTCCGCCGCAGGTCTGCTGACCAGCTTGAATGAACTGGGAGAGAGACAACTGGTCAAAGTGGTCAAATGGGCCAAAGGGCTGCCAGGTGATTTGTACACAAAGGACATTTACAACAGTCGTATGCCATCGCTACAATATCAGCATCACAAACTCACATTTACTGTGACCAAGTCATCAAATGGGCCAAATCATTCAGTTTAGTTTATTTGATCTATTAAATCTGATTGCTTCTATGTTTCTGTCAGAGCTCTCAAAACAGCATTGTTGGATAGGAGCCCAGATGAAAAGTTTAGCCCTAGCTTTAGGTTTAACTGCAGTGTCTGCCTAGCTGTATCAGTCAGAACACAGTAAGTTTGCAGTATGGAGCTTGGGTTGATTCTTTTAATAATGAGCTTCAGCACAGCAATATGGCGTAAATTTGTGTGTGGGTGTGCGTGTATGTGGTTTATCTCTTCAGTGACACAAGCAACAACTAAACGACAAAGTGTTCTTGAGACTCAACTCCTCCTGCCACCACTCACTCAACTGAAGGGGGCATCTACAAAGCCTCAAACATCCGCTGCCATGGCAACTAGTGCACAGCTCTCTGCCGCCCTTCATACAAATATGGTCAGGCTAAAGAACACCAGACAGGTTCATTAGTTAATTTCAGTGAATTTTACAGTTGCTCTATCAGTGTCTGTTACTGCTTTATAAACGGAGTATTTAGAGGGACTGGCGCACAGTTTTGTGATGTTTCTTTGATGGGAATTTTAACAGCCCAGGACATAGGTCACATATTTTTACCATGTTAAAAAATGACTTGATTAGGTGACCTACAAAATTAAACACAATTCGGTTTAATTTATTCAGAAATGCTCTGCTTTAATCACTGCACAATGCATTTCTTTTGTCCCTTGTTCACTCTAATGGGTGTTACATAATATCCTTGTGTTTATAGAGCCAAGGCTTTGATTGACAGATCTGTTGGATATTTGACTAAAAGCAGAGCCTGGCTCACATTGAATGACCCAGTCTGAAATCATCAAATGATCACATGACCAAAGAATATATTAAAGCTAGTCCAGAAAGAAGTAAATAAGTAACAGGCCACTCATCGTATAGAAACTCGCGTGTAGGTGACAAGGGAGGTAAATAAGCTGCTTTTTTCATGGTTGTTTTTGGATTTTTCCGAATATGTGTGAGGATGAAATTGAACAAAGAAAATAAATGTTAATATGAAAGCGGGCACATTTTTCACTTGGCGTAATCTGTGATTGATTTGGGTCGGGTGAGTAAGACGTCTGAAAACGAGAATGAGGATGAATGCAGTATGAGGTGAATTTCAGAGAGATTCTATCATCACGCCAGCGACTGATTCCTTTCTCATAAATTGTCAAAACTGGACTAACGGTCTCTCTTTGTCTCTCTCTCCCTCTCTCTCTCTCTCTCTCTCTCTCTCATTCTCTCTCTCTCAGGTTTTCGTAACTTGCATGTGGATGATCAGATGACTGTGATCCAGCATGCCTGGATGGGAGTGATGGTGTTTGCGTTAGGGTGGAGATCCTATAAAAATGTCAATGCCAGAATGCTGTACTTCGCCCCAGATCTCGTCTTCAATGAGTCAGTGCCGTTTTACAGTCTCTCTCTATCTCTGTCTCCTGCACTCTCTCTATCATTGTGTCTGTCTGTCATCTGCATCTGGCTGTCTGCACATATACCTTCTATTAGATCCTTCCTGTCTCACTTTTTTGCCTCATCATAAAATTTTCCCATTTGCCCCCTCCCCCCCAAAAAATCATTTTTGTATTTCTTGTACACAATAGCTCACACGGTTTCTTCTCACTGTCATTTATAATTCACAGCTGTGTTATTATGGTGTTCTAGCGCTTTGTCATTTGGACAATCTCTGAGAAGATTGGATTTTCGATACGGTGGAATTCTACAGCCTTTAGCATTGATGTCTAAAGAGTTTTTTTTTTTTTTAGAAATGAATGCAGCACAGATATGACTATAACTGCCCATGTGAGCTGTGCAAACAGAGATGAACAGATGAACATGAAATATGATTGTTTTGTTGCTTGGAATGAAGAATGTTTCTGTCATGTTCATTAGACTATTGATTATTAAAAATAGCCAAAAAGATGATTTCAGAAAATCTGAGTACTCAGAGAAAATGGATTACTGTCTGTCTGCATTATCAGTAGTGTCTGAGTGATTTGAATTTTAAGTGTTTGAAAATTCTATGTAGCATTACTGCTATACAATACCAATAGCATTAGCATTACGATCCTGCAATTATACTAAATCAAAAAAGGTCTGTTATAGTTAGGGAATACTGATATAACAGTTTAATTATAAATCTTTAAAGTCTTTTCAAGGTGGAACTGTTTTTTAATTAACAAAAGCTATAACTTACATAGTGTGTTTTTAAACTAGTTAACTACCAAATCTACACGTCACTCATAAGATAAATAGCTAATCGGTGTGCCTGACAAGATTGTTCAGCAAAATGAGAAAAGGCCAGTCAGTCTTATTTTGCTACTCAGTTGTGATTTGAATACCAAAATGCTCATCTTTCTGTCTTTCCTGCTGTTTCTCTTGCCTTATCCAGTCGTAGGATGCATATTTCCAGTATGTATGAACACTGCGTCCAAATGAAGCATCTCTCCCAACAGTTTATGGTTCTTCAGGTCACACAAGAAGAGTTCCTCTGCATGAAGGCTCTGCTTCTGTTTAGCATGAGTGAGTACCACAAATAAACCAATCAAATCACAGTCACGCTCCGAGATGACCAATCAAACCAATCACAATCATCAGTTGCATGCAGTTCAATCTCAAGCACAACCAACTGAAGCAAACACAGTTTTACAGAGTGCCTAAAGCCTGTTCTACATTATTATAGACTCATGAAGCCTGTACATGCGTATGAAAATGTGTGTTAACTAAGTTCTAACACTTATGATCACTGATATCTAAGTGTTTGCACATTTAGCATTATTTCAGTTTAGTCCAAATGTGTCTCATTATCTAAGATTAGGTTTCAAATAATACACTGCTGCTTAGACTGCTTCATTATTATTGGTAGCACCCCTGCTCTCCTAATGTTGTTCATAGCATAACGGATTTGTGGATAATTTTTGTAGCAGCCCTGAGTATTAGAGCTGCTGCAGTCTCCACTTTGGGGCAGTAGTTTCCTCTCTTGCATTTGCTGTAATTCCTACAACTGTCTCGCACTTGTATCTACTCACTTACTGAAACTTTGGCCAGCAGCACGTGTATCATAGTCAGCTCCTTCAACATCTGTATGTTTGTATCGTGTTCTGCCTCACTGGAAAATTGTTTTGGATAAAAGCATCTCCCAAATGAATAAATGTAAATGTAGTCTGTTCGCTTCGTGTTATCTATGGTTAGTCCATATGTTTAGTGTTTAGGGTTATCCATGGTTAGTCTATATGTTTAGTGTTATGACAGGTTAGTCTATAAGTCTTATTGTAGGTTAGTCTATGACTTTAGAATTAGTGTAGGTTAGTTTGTAAGTTAAATGTTATCCTAGGTTAGTTTATAAGTTTAGTGTTGTGACAAGTTAGTTTATAAATTTTGTGTTATGACAGGTTAGTTTATAAGTTTAGTGTTATTGAAGGCTAGCTCATCAGATCCCTTTTCATGAAACATGTTGAAGGGGACTAATGCATTGGCCTTCAGAAACACAGGAGAAAACAACTACAACTATGGAACACAAAGCTATTTGTAAATATTACTAATAATCTACAGCTATAGAACACAACACTATAAACTGACCACATCAAGAGTGTATGTTTTCTACAGCTATAGAATACAAAGCTTTGAATTAACCAAATCAAGAGAATATGTTTTAATGGGAGGAAGATCATATCTAGTCTTAGCACACTCTCGTGTCATTTTCCACTTTGAGTCTGGCCTGACACTTTGACTTGATGGCTGTCAAAGCAGAGAATGATGCTGAAGGTTGTGTGGAAGAGCAGTAGAATCTGCAGGGTTCTGGTGGTGAATTCTAGGTGCTCCACAGCTTTGTGGGTGAGCTCAACCCATGCGCTGTAGACACATCAACATGCTTACATGGCAAAACTTACATGCCTCCAACTGGTTATAGCAAAAAAATATGACGGCAGAAATGAAAAACCATGAACTTTGCGATCTAGTCAACATAATGGAGAATCAAAACAAAATAACAGAATCCCTTGTCAAGCAGCAAGGCCAGTTTACATTGCCGGCAGTCACTATTCCCATCTTTAAAGGTGACCTTCTGGACTATCAGTTCTTCATAAGGGCTTTCAAATATGGTATTGGAAGAAAAACTGAGAACAGCCAAGATAGGCTGTGCTTCTTAGAGCAGTTCACAATGGGACAACCTAGAGAGCTGGTGCACAGTTGCCAATATGTGCATCAGAGCCCTTAGCTGGTCAGCTGTTAAGGACAAGGATGCAGAGGCCTTACAAGCGTATTCTGTCTTTCTCAATGGATGTCTTAACACCATGAACTCTGTGGAGTATCTGGAGGAATTGGATCATCCAACCAATGAAGGCCATTCTCAGTGAGCTTCCCTATAAGATGCTAGAAAGGTGGAGAGTTGAAGCTCGTGAATTACAGGATCACAACAGCACAAGAGCAAGGTTTGCAGATTTGGTGGAATTTGTGAGCAACCAATCTAGAATTTTATCCATTGTTTGGAAGCCTAAATCCCTCACATGCAAGAAAAGCCAGCCCAGTACAGTCAAGCAGGCCCATTCTCTCCAAAGACAGAAGGCCCAAGAGTGGATTCACCACTAGCATGGCACTAATGACAAACAACATCCCTGTCGCTGAATGTTCTACTAAAATGCAAAAGAAACCTATCAAGGAATGTTTGCATTGCAAGGGAGACCATGGTCTTGATTCTTGTTCACCATTCAAAAGGAAAACTCATGAGGAAAAGCTGGAGTTTTTGGATGTCTAGAAGGAGGTCACATGAGCAGAAAGAGACATCTGTCAAGTATATTCACTCAAGCATCCCACAGTCCTGCATATTACCAAAAAAGGGGTTACTACCTGGAAAGGTAAAAACACAAAAGATAAGGCTGTTACAAGTGCATTGGTAGAGATGAATCAAACAGATGTATGGAGTGATGCTGGAGTCGGTCAGTCAGAATGCAAACTTGCCATAGTTCCTGTGAAAGTCCAAATGGAGAGAAAGTGATTTTTTTATGCTTATCCTTTTATGGATCCAGGTAGCTCTGCAGTGTTCTGCACAGAGTCCCTACTCAGACAACTGAAGACGACAGGAAGCAAAACAAGCATTTTGTTAAATACCATGAACCAAGAACAGGTTGTTACAACATTTATGGTGTCAGGATTGGAGATAAGTGGCCTTGAAAGCAGTGAGTACCTGGAACTCCCTGAAGTTTACTCCCACACTGTGATTCCTGTGAAAGCAGAAAATATTCCCAGTCAGGTGGGCGTGGATCAATGGCCATATCTTTGTGAAGTGAAAATCCCTCAGATAAAAGCAGAAATTTGACTGTTAATTGGAAACAATGTTCCAAAGGCCTTGGAACCATTGATTATTATAAACAGCCAGGGAAATGGTCCTTATGCTGTAAAAACCATTTTGGGATGGACTGAAAACCATTTCGGGATGGACAGAGAATAAGTACTGAAAAGGCCATTATGGCAAATAGGATATCTGTTGTGAGGCTTGAGGAGTTGCTGCAGCAGCAGATGAAATATGACTTCCCAGAGCGCCAGCATGAAGAGCAACTAGAGATGTCACAAGAGGATCGTGTGTTCATGGAAAGGGTCTCCAAGTCAATCAAGTTGGATAAGGGGCACTACAGCATTCGATTGCCTTTGAGAAGTGACAAAGTCGAGTTCCCTAACAATCACTGTCTTGCTGAATAAAGAGTATTAAGCTTGAAATGAAAGTCGTCAAAAAACACACAGTGCCCTGAGGAGTACAAAGCGTTTATGGCAGACATTCCAAAGAAAGGTTTTGCTGTCCAAATAACACCCGAGGACAAGGAAGGCAAGGAGAGCAAATGGGGAATGGTGTGGTATATTCCTCACCATGGGGTGTACCACTCAAAGAAGAACAAGCTTAGGGTAGTATTTGTGGAGCTACCTATTAAGGTATGTCACCCAATTCTCAGCTTCTACAAGGCCCAGACCTTACCAACAGTCTCAATGGTGTCCTTACAAGATTTCGCCAGAAACCTGTAGCCTTCATGGCAGATGTGGAGGCCATGTTTCATCGGGTCAAGGTACTGAATGATGACTGAGATCTCCTGTGATTTTTGTGGTGGCCTGATGGAGAACTGTACAAGTATCTTGAGGAGTACAAGATGGTGGTACGTATCTTTGGAGCTACATCTTCTCCAAGCTGTGCTACTTTTGCTCTACAACAGTGTGCCAGGGACAACATAGGCAATTTTGACTCAGAAATCATAAAAACTGAACTTTTATGTCGGTGGTTGTCTGAAGTCTGTGGGGTCTGAGAAGGAGGCTATGAAACTTGCTAAAGACATCACCATATTGTGTGCCACAGGTGGTTTTAAGCTGAACAAGTGGGTCAGCAACAGCAGGTCACTGCCTCTCTCTATCCCAGAACAAAATCAAGCTCAAGAGATGAAGGATCTGGGTTTGGATCAGGACATACTGTCCATTCAAAGAGCTCTTGAAGTACAGCGGTGTATTGAGATTGATTCATTTGCCTTTAAGATCAAGCTTCAGGACAAACCACTTACCAGATGAGGTATCTTATTTATGGTGAGCTCCATTTATGATCCTTTGGGTATGTTGGCACCTCTAATCCTCACTGCAAAGCAGATATTGTAGGAGCTTTGTGGCTTAAAGTTTGCATGGGATGATAGAAATCCTGAAGACCTGGAAAAGAGTTGGTTGACATGGTTGGCTGACTTGTCTCAATTGGAGGGCGACAAGGTTAGATGTTTCGGTTAGATGATTTCGGCAACCCCATCTCAGCTCAAGAGCGGCTGTGGTTACACAGTGGAGGTACATTAACAGCTCTCTGAACCCTGTTGGTCGTGCGTTGAGAGGTGTAACAGCAACACATTTTTTGAGTGCCGTGCTGATCCAAGGGCCAGAGTTGCAAGGTCACAGTGGCCTGGATCTCCAACCATACACTCTCATGCTTGAGGCAGAAATATTGGATCCCGAGGGCCAACACGACAATCAGGAAAGTGATCGCAAAGTGTGTTCACTGTAGGAGACTGAGTGGCGTCAGAGGTATGAAATTCATGTCTGACTTGCCTGAGGAAAGACTGTTACCAGATGAATCACCCTTCATGAATGTGGGTATGGACTTTTTTGGTCCATCTGAAATAAAGAGAGGGAGAACAGCTTTGAAGTGGTATGGTGTGATCTTCATGAGCTTGAGCAGTACAGTCGGAGGTTGCGCATACACTGAATACAGACTCGTGCATCAATGCAATAAGGAGGTCTGTAGCAAGACGAGGCACAGTCAAGGTCATAAGATCAGATAACAGAACAAACCTCATCAGAGCAGAACAAACCTCATCAGATAACAGAACAAACCTCATCAGAGCAGAACAAACCTCATCAGAGCAGAACAAACCTCATCAGAGCAGAACAAACCTCATCAGATAACAGAACAAACCTCATCAGAGCAGAACAAACCTCATCAGAGCAGAACAAACCTCATCAGAGCAGAATGTGAGATGCGGGAGTCTATTCAAGATCTAGACAATCTCAACATTTATCCCACCTTGCTTGAGAAAGGCATAACACGGATGTTCAACCCACCTGCTGGATCACATCATGGTGGGATATGAGAGAGATGAATACGAATGGTCAGATACATTCTTGGAGCTTTAGTATAGGAACAGGCTTCAATGAGGAAGGATTGGCTACACTGCTATGTGAGGTCGAAGCCATTATTAACGATAGGCCCATCACTAAAGCCTCCAATGAGCCTTTGAACTTAGAGCCTCTCATGCCAAACCATCTTCTTCGCCTCAAAGAAAAGCCATCCTTACCACCTGGGGTGTTCAGTCTAAATTGTTGTTATGCCAAAAGAAGATGGTTTCAAGTAGAATACATGGCAGAGTTATTTTGGTCGAGTTGGACGAGGGAATACTTAACGGAGCTGCAAGAAAGACAAAAGTAGACAAAGAAAAGGAGAAAGTTTGTTGCAGGTGATGTTGTCCTAATGGTAGATGACTCTGGCCCCCAGAAACTCCTGGGTTATGGAATGAATCACACAAACCCTGCGAGACAAAAGAGGATTTGTGAGATAAGTAGAAGTGCAGGCCAAGACCAGCACCCTAATAAGGCCCATCACAAAGCTTGTGCTGCTCCTTGAGGCCACAGGATGATCTCTCTCTCTCTTTCTTTCTCTCACACACGCGCTACACACCCTTGTACTTCTATACTGAATTACATTTACACACCTAATTACTCATGGATTCTCTTTTTTCATCAAGTTTTGTTTTTCTCACCATTTTTGCATTGGGATTTTTGGATTCTTTTTTGAAGGACTTTATGGACTGAGATATGATCTCGAATATTGATGCTTTGAAAAGATTGATGTTGATTTAATGAGGTACATGAGATTGAATGAAGTAATAAGTTATGAACTTAGTTGGCTCCCATGATTTAGTTTATAATTGTACTGTTTGCCCACAGAACAATGAGGGCCCAGAATGTTGGAGCCAGAATGTGTTATTATTATTCATGATAAGAATTTTAAGTATTTCATTTATCTTGCATAAATGATTGCATAAGGTGTTGAAGACATATTTATTTTGATTTTGTTAAGTATTTTGTTTACCTGAGCAATATGGAGGTGCACAAAGACATGCCCGTTTCCTCAGACAGGTGACTGTAGCACCTGTTCTGTTAAGCCTTGTTTTAGAATGAAACTCGTGTCTCTGTCAGGAATGCAGTCATACAGTTTTTGACCACAGCAAGCGTGACAGTTTTTGGAATTTGCAACTTGGAAAAACTCATATTGCATGGTAGTAAATTTTCATTACGGGATTTATTTACGTTTCACCAGGATCAAAAACACGACCAAACACCAATACACTCCACTTTTGATCAATTTGAAATATGCGCTCGAGTGCGTCAACTAAGGCTCAACTTTAGAACGCTCTTTTAAGTGATATCTAAGATTAGTCGGTACTGCGTTACAATAAGACTACCCTTAGAAAGAGTTTATGAATGATTTATAATTAGTTTATTAATTAGATTGTGAACTTTTTATAAATCATTAGTAAGCTGTTATAACACATTAGATAAAAAGGGCAACAGTGGCCTGTTGCTCGTCAAGTAGTGAGCCCACATTTATCAGTACTATTAAGCCTCCGATATCATTGGTTACTTGGTTTTCTTTGCCTTCTCCATCAGCCAGCATTTATACCAGTCAGCTTCATCAGATATTTGTTAATAAGTTAATAGCATTTAACCACTGTCAGCATCTCTTAATAGACAGAAAGTTCCATTTGGCATATCAAATGATGGCATATCAAATTACCAGATTCATACACTTAGGCTTTGGCAGTATTGTTTACCTTGACATTTTCAGCATGCTATCAGCAGCCGTCCTCAGTCGTTGATATTAAATATGCTGTTAGGTTATATGCACACTAGATATTAAAGTGGTATATTGTGATGCGTGTTGGGCGGTAGATTGGCGGAGCTTCCCAGCATGCCTTGGGGCAATGGACTCTTGTTTAGCTCCAGTTTGTTATTGTTCAGTTTATGTTTCCCATTGTGTCTAGTAGAAGTGTATGTGTATTGTTCATCATGTAGTCTTTGGGTTGTGTTGTTAATTCTTGTGATAGTTTAATGTTATCTGTGTACTGTAAATGTAATTGTCTGCGTGAATGGTGTACCTCCCTCCTACCATGTCAGCAAGTTAAGTGTGTCACTTCCTGGTTTGTGCTGTTGCAAAATAAAAGGCATGTTGCTGAAGGAGTAAAGGCAGTGTCATCATTGTAGAGAAACCCAGGCAACTCATTAATAAATGGTGATGTACAATAAGGGTCCCTTTTGCCAGTTATAAATGTTTGTAACTCATTAGTGAATGGTCATAAAAATGAGATGAAGCTGACAGTTTAACATGCTGACAGATGAAGGGACAAGATACAATAAGCTAAGCAACCAACATTATCTGATATTGAACAGGACAGATGGATAAAAAGTACAGCAGTAACTTAATCTTGCCAAATAGTGTTATATAAGGTTAGTCTATGTGTTTAGTGTTATGTAAGGTTAGTCTATGTGTTCAGTGTTATGTAAGGTTAGTCTGTGTGTTTAGTATTATGTAAGGTTAGTCTATGTGTTTAGTGTTATGTAAGGTTAGTCTATGCGTTTAGTGTTATATCAGGTTAGTCTGTGTGTTTAGTGTTATATCAGGTTAGTCTGTGTGTTTAGTCTCATGTAAGGTTAGTCTATGTGTTTAGTGTTATATAAGGTTAGTCTATGCGTTTAGTGTTATGTCAGGTTAGTCTGTGTGTTTAGTGTTATGTAAGGTTAGTCTATGTGTTTAGTGTTATGTAAGGTTAGTCTGTGTGTTTAATGTTATGTAAGGTTAGTCTATGTGTTATGTAGGGTAAAGGAAATAAAGAGTGCATTACTATAGCTCGCTCTCTCCTTCTCTCCATAGTTCCAGTAGAAGGTCTAAAGAGTCAGAAATACTTTGATGAGCTGCGTTTGACATACATCAATGAACTGGATCGACTCATCCACTACGGAAGGAAAACCAACTATGCCCAGCGCTTTCACCAGCTGACACACTTAATGGACTCTCTGCAACCGGTGAGTCACACAACCAAACTACACAACACTCACATCACACAAGTGAACAACACAACTCAACACTCACATCACACAACCCAACTACACAACACTCACATCACACAAGTGAACAACACAACTCAACACTCACATCACACAACCCAACTACACAACACTCACATCACATAACCAAACTACACAACACTCACATCACACAACCCAACTACACAACACTCACATCACACCACTCAACTACACAACACTCACATCACACAACTCAACTACACAACTCAACACTCACATCACATAACTCAACTACACAAATCAACACTCACATCACACAACAGAACTACACAACACTCACATCACACAACCGAACTACACAATACTCACATCACACAACCCAGCTACACAACACTCACATCACACCACTCAACTACACAACACTCACATCACACAACCCAAATACACAACACTCACATCACACAACCCAAATACACAACTCAACTACACAACACAACACTCACATCACACAACCCAACTACACAACACTCACATCACACAACAGAAGTACACAACACTCACATCACACAACTCAACTGCACAACACTCACATCACATAACCAAACTACACAACACTCACATCACACAACCCAACTACACAACTCAACACTCACATCACACAACCCGACTACACAACTCAACTACACAACTCAACACTCACATCACACAACCCGACTACACAACACTCACATCACACAACCCAACAACACAGCATGACACTGACATCACATGACCCACCTCTTTGATGCAGATTCAAAATAGACGACCATAGTAAATAAGGGATTATAGGATAAGTATTGCTCTGATGAACAGTCTGTTTAGCCAGATCTGTTTACCAAGCAGTTCACTCCTCAGAATAACACATTTTCACAAAGTTCTAGAGAATATATCTGCTAGTTGTTACTGACAACCGGCTCTAGCTCCATCTGATATATTCTATTTTGATGAGAAAGAATGATCTTTGCACGTAAATTTCTCTCCTCTTTTTCTCCTCTCTTAGATTGTGAGGAAGCTTCATCAGTTCACCTTTGACCTTTTTGTCCAAGCCCAGTCTCTATCTACAAAGGTCAGCTTCCCTGAGATGATTGCTGAAATTATTTCCGTCCAAGTTCCAAAGATTCTGGCGGGGCTGGCCAAACCCATCCTGTTCCACAAGTAACCCCCACAGTCCCCAAACTTCAGTCTCCTCAGACCTGCCAAGCTCAGTCAAAGCAGTCCTGTCACTAGTCCGCTCCAATCTGGTTTAATCCAGCCTAACCAGTTTTATCTCAATTCAACCCTGTCTGCAGAATCTGAAAGGTGCAGCTTGTACAATATATATATATATATATATATATATTTTTTTTTTCAATTCACTTCCTTTTTCCTTTAGTGGAATAGTTCAGAAAACTGCTGAAGACCATTACAGCATTACAGGCGTCTCGCTGCTTCTCAGAAATGATGGAGATCATTTTCTCTAACGGCCAGTGTGGTGCGGTGCCTTCCCCCTTCCTTTTCACAGATAAATGCTACTTTTAAGAGTAACGTGGTTTCACCTGGCAGATAGAGAGAAAAAAGAGTTTTTCATCTCCACTTTTTCCTCAAGCCCTTATTTCTGAGACACATAAACTGCACTAAATTTACTAAAAAAATAAAACCAAACAAAACAAAACAAAAAAAAACCTTGTATACTGAGTACACATTTCTATGCATTTGTTTTAAAGAGAAATGTTGGTGTGTCATGCCCAGCACTATGGAATAAGGAGAAAAGTCTTCAGAACCTCAGCGAAGCTGCAGTTCAGTTCTGATCACAGACGCCATATCATAGTTCAATTTGTACTGAGAAAAATCCTTTAAAAAGTTCATTTTCATATGTAATAAACCACAAAACAAGAAAGAAGAGTGAAATATTAGGGTTTAGTACACATGCTTTTGTCAAGGTACTAAACATAGCATTATGATACAAATAGTAAGTATTAAAAGAGTCATGCAATTTGACAGAGCAGACCGACATTGTACTCTGTGTGAAATAGCTTCACCTGTATTTATTTAATGATAAAACTACAAGACCAGTTCAATTCACTAATGTCACATCATGGACAAACCTTTGACACAAAAACTGGACATTTGTCACAGATCTGCAGTAGTGCTGAAATTAGCGACATTTTTTCTTGGTAAAACCATGTAAAATGTCTTTGTGCTGCACGGTTCAGAGAATCATTGTAACCTGTTTAAAATTCTCACCACAGTACGTTCAACAGCTTTTTCATTAATTCATTAAGCAAGTACGAAGCTGCCATGTTTATGCATGAAATGTATTTAGTGATGTCTTTTCAGTATCAAAAAACAAATTTGCATGCAGAGTCTGAATAGTGTCTTGGACATAAAGCATTTATATCTGTGTCTGGCCAAGCTGAGTGTGAAAGGTCTGTACTGTTTGGGTTTTCTTTGACCAGCTGTCGTTTTACCGTTTAGTAGTGAAAAAAGGATCCTTTTGCTCTCAGTCTTTCAGTAAGTGCCAAACAGTGACTTTCCATAATAGCAATAAATAAGCAAATATTTTATTTAACAGTCTTTTACAATTTCTCTTTAGTATACCAAAACTTTGCCTCATAACATCCAGCTTTTCAAAAGATAAAGGCAAACAGTAAAAAAAAAAAAGAAAAAAACAACTTTTACAGATGCAGAGGAGACTGCACAGACCTTTCCTCTTTGTCAGACAACAATTAATTATTTGTATTTTACTTCATAATCACTGTCAACTGTCACAGGGAAGTGGCAGTGGGTGCTAAGACTTTGGTATTTGTTCATGACAGCACTTAGTGGAAAATGAACTTAAACAAGCTGTCCACATTGTTTCAGTCCAACTGTAAGCTGTAAGTATTAAACATCAGTTAAAATGTCTCCTATCTGTGTGTCAGGAAAAATACCTAATGCAGAACTGTCCTTTGGCCTTTTTTTCTTTTTTGCCTTTTGTTCCTGAAATGATAGAATAGTGGCAAATCGGTTTTATGTATGTAGATTGCTTAAAAAAAAAAACAGCAAAAAAAAGTCTTGACAAAGCCATTTTTGACGGATTCTTCCTGGGCACACGAGGAGGTGAAAAGTAGGATAAGACTTCTGAGAGGAAAGAAAATCTGAGAGTGAAGTTTCACTAAAGTGTACTCTTGTCATGGTGGTGCTTGTTGATGCTTTAAATGCAACAGAAGGTAAATGGGCTGCCAGAGAGGCCTGTCTGGCAGCACCGGGCACCATGCAATTATACGCAGGTGTTTACCCATTTAAGCACTCATTATAATTCAGACAATTCTAAAACTACACTTTCCCTCAGCCAGCATCAAATTTACACCCCTTCTGTATCTATCCAGCACTTTTCTTTGTCACGTCATTCATGTGATACCGAGCTAAAGAAGCCTTGGTGGTGATTATTGATAGACTTTACGTAAACACAAGCATGCAAACCCAACCGTTGTCTGTGACTCTGAGAAAGAGACTCTCTCTCTGTCTGTCTGTCTCTCTCTCTCTTTAAATAATTACTCTGTATAGCAGCTTATCTGTCAACCAGTTATGAAAGCTTTGTAAAGCAAACAACATGCAGAAACAGTATGACAGCTGTCATAACAGGTGCACACAATGCTATGTTCATTTGTAGGCAAATTAATTTATGGCTAGCATTAGATCTCTCTCATCTGACCAAACTTCTGAGCTAACAGTCCGGTACTATACTGAGAATTCCCCTTTAGAACAAATTTCAATGCATTTATTTGCCAAAACTGTTTCCAGCAGCAGATCTGATATGATACAATGAAGAATTCTGAATTTCTTTCTAAGCATTGTGAAGCTATTGATTTATAGTTGACAGTTTAATGACTGTTACTACTGTCCTACTGTTTCTGCCAAGGTCAATTTAACCTTTATGTAGTAAGTATACCGTACAATCCATATACTATATGATCCATGTCAGATTTCTGATGAATTATGTTTATGATTGAGGCTAATGCATTTGTCTGTCTTTTTTGCAGTTGGGTGACTATAAAAGCTCAAATAGTCAAATCAGAGCTTACAGGCTTTCTGCTGTGTTGTGCTTGTAGTAGGCAGTATTCTTCACTGAAGTACCTATAACTTTGTGTAAGGTTAAGTTCCTCCCCAAATGATAAAAGCTCCCAATTTTACCAATCCTGTACACCAGGGTTACAAATATAGACATTAAGTGAGAGAGTGAAAAGCTTGAGCTGACAGTGGAAGCATGAGGATGTCTTGGTATAGGGAGGTTTGCCAGGACCACCACCCCTGACTGGCTGATCACTGTTACATGGGTTTCCTGATTGTTACATAGGTGCCTAGATTGTTGGTGTATGGTGGGTTGCATCTCAAGTCCCAAAGAAGTTTCTTACAGAGAAAATCATAAGCCCTTGCATTGATTTTAATGTTTCTGCCATTTCTGATTAGCATTTTAGGGATTCTGAAATTGAAATGCTGTTTTGTGTTTAACAGGACAAAACAGCTGTCATTCAGATACTGACCTTTTATCTCATTTCTTACAAGGATGTAGAAAATATTGGGTTTTTTTGGGTTTTTTGTCTTTGTTATGTTACTTGTACTTGTTCTGAGATGAAGACCATAATCTTCACCTTAGGCAGAACTATAAGCTCAGTAACCTCTATCTTTGATCTACATTATATTACAAAAGAAAATGGGAATACCGCTTCGGCAAGAAACAATGTGAATATACGTAATATCATGAATGTATGAATATGTCTACACAGACACGGCTGTATCTATTTATAAATCCTGTTCACTTTTCTGGTGTAAATCGTGTTCTGACTTTGTGTTGATGTAGCTAATTCTACTTATTTTGTAGCTCTGTATTTTTTAATCTACACTATGTTTGAAGTATTCCTGCTAATGCTAATCAGCTAATGCTTTTTTTTTTTTTCCAACTCATTTCAGTAGTGTGTTTTATTCAGCCTGTCCTTATACTTATTTCCTAAGGTGGGACGTCTACAAGAGATTGTTTTTTAAAACATATCTGAGGAATTTCTGGCTATCTAAATGAAATTTGTTACTAAACCTTTGTAAGTTTCTAGTCTTTTTACAGCAGCTGTGTTTCAGTGATTAGTGTGGCCAGATGACTTTGTGTTTAAATCCACCCTGTGTCTGAAAACTGTAAGCTCATCTGTTTCGCTGCTGTTTAAGGCCATTCATACCTATGTGTGTATAATGATGATCAGGCTTCTGTTTAAAGCCATTTGTACCTATGTGTGTATAATGATGATCAGGCCTCTGTTTAAAGCCATTCGTACCTATGTGTGTATAGTGATGACTCAGAGTTCAGCCTCGCTCTCTCTCTCTCCTTTTTTTTCCAATTTTGTGTAGAGCTTTGTGTAAATTGGGTTTATTTGTGTTTCTTTGCATCCTATTAAACATCTGTATATATACATACATATATATATATATATGTATGTATGTACGTATGCATATATGTAACCTGTGGCACGTTGCCTGATTTTGAGTTATAAATGTAAAATTTTTTACTCTTGGTAGCTCTTGCACAGACCCGGGGCCTCATTTATAAAACGTTCTTAGGCACAGATTTGATCGTAGAATGTGCGTACGCTCAAATCCGCGCCAAAGTTCGGATTTATTAAAAACGTCTTTGACGTGGAAAAGTACCTAGCTCCACGTCAGGTTCCAACTTGGCGTACGCACATTTCCTTTTGGCGGTGTTGGAGTACTGCAAGTTTTCGGAAATCTTGCAGTAAAAGAGCGCCAACATGCCGTCTGCTGTAGTAGTTGTAGTAGTAGTCGTGGTATGTGTCATGAAATCGCACAGGAATAATTCTGTACTCTAAAGCAAACGCCTTTCGTCCACGGAGTGAAAACTATTATGGGCAAAATAGCTGTTATGACACTGCATGCGTTTAGTAAGCGACCAAATGAATGTAACAAACAGTTTGGTCTACAAGTGTTCAACCAGCTTTTGCTATAGTGCACGGAATTATTACTGTGTGATTGCATGACACATAATTCATTCCATAAACGGCAGACTCACGGAATGTATTTGACCAAAGCCCTTTCGTGCACATTATACCTTCAGTAATATAGCCTATCAATATAATTCATTTTGTACCTTAGCAAAAGCTTTTGCTTTCGTGGACGGACTGTAACGGCGGAGTCACGGAATATATTGTGCTAAATTCCTTTCGTACACATCATACTTTCAGTAATATAGCAAAACAGTTAAGTGGACAACATTTGTGCATTTCGTGCCACAAAAGCATAAATGCTGACCTAGGACATCTATTATGTGAACAGAAATACTTTTATCTCCGAAATGAGTTTCTTTTGTCCACATGGTACGAAGTGCATTCAATCTTTTGTCCACAAAATGAAAAGCACAACGGTCAATTCAGTGCACGTCAGGAATCATCCGTCTTATTTTCTGTGCACGAAAGTATGTGCTCTCTTCAATATTTCGTGGGTACAATGCTAACGAGTTTGTGTTTTACGTGGACAAAACGCGTTACAGTGTTACATGGTTTCGTAATGAATTTACGAGCGTTTCGTAGCACAGAAGGCGTCCTGTCTATGAAAAAAGGTCTGTTACACTTGACGCCCCACAGTGAGCTTCACAATATCTCTGTGAGCCATGGGCTTGGGATGCGAGAGGATGAAACGGACGTAGAGGATCCCCCCTCACTACCCGCTGACTGAATACACGTGCCGCTGCGCTCATGAGAAGACTGCAGTTGAGTCACATGTTATTCCAACAGGTAAGAATGTTATTGGGTAAAAATCAAACTATAAATTCACTTGTCCCAAAAATATTTTTATTTATTTTATTTACTTAGAACCTTTAGCTACTCATGCCGTCTGCAAGAGCAGACCGAGCCTGGTTCATCTGCACCTTCATCAGCAGCACCTAGATATCGGCCTCGCTAAAGTTCTTTTTCTTACACCTCGCCATTATCAAGTACAGGATTTGAGTTTTGATTCGAGCCCCTTTATATGATAATGATATCAATTAAGCGGTGTTTACAAGGCGGAGACCTAAAACCATTCACCTGCGCACAATTTCAAGATCATTTGTGATCATTTGTGATCTGCGCTCTCAAGATTATCGATTATTAGTCATTCCAAAAGTTAAAAAGAAGTCCGCTGGCAACCGAGCCTTTTCTTACCGCTCGCCCTTCCTTTGGAATGGTTTACCTAAAGATGTTAGAGAGGCAAACTCTCTCAATACCTTTAAAACAAAACTAAAGACTTCTCTATTTTCTCGAACTTATGCATGATATAATTTTGATTTTACTTTGTTATAGACATTTAAAGCCCTTTGAGACTATAAATAGTGATATTGGGCTCTAAATAAATATTATCATCATCATTATTATTATTTTTATTTATAGATTTCACATCTGGGAGAGCGTGCGTACGTGTATTTTCTCTAAATTACACGTACGCACATTTCAGAAATGATCTGAGATCAAATGTAGAATGGTTTCTACGCAACTTTTTAATAAATAAGCCCCCGGTCTGGTGAAACAGATGTCCAGTGATGATTTGTGGGGTAAATGTGAGTATTGGACCAGAGGTAGTTCTGTATGGTCTTCATTTGAGACTGCTGTTTCTTCTCTCACTTCCTTTTCCAACAACACTGCCAGGGCTGTCATTTTATTCAGACAGTGCCACAGCAGATGATGCAGGAAAAAAAGATCCTGAACATTGAACCTCAGGGCCCAGGTTAGACACAGTAACTTTGCAACTTATGAAAGTTTTTGTTTTAGTAACGTTTCATGTAATTATGGAAAAAAGGGGTGGGTATCATGAGGAATTTGTAAAATCGCTGGTATTCAAGGTCTTCTCTTCTCTGAGACCTGCATGACTGCAGCACAGTGGTACGTTTTTTGGAACATTAGGCAGTGAGATTCTCCTGATCATGTATGCAGATGAGACATGAATTGTGGGATTCAGAGCTCATTAAATCACCTTTTTTATTTTTTGGTAGCCAGATTCCATCAGTCAGACGTCTTATAGATTTTTCCCCAGGTGAGGCTATAGGGAAAGACCTTGCTCCAGCTCTGTGGATTTTAGAAAGTCTGAAAGCAGGCATTAAAGTGCTTAGAGAGCCTTTTATCTCACAGACACCTAAGCCTTCAGACGAAAGACCTCAGGAATGTTTTTATAGTGACACTTTTAGGAGAGTGAGAACGCCTTCCTTTCCCCCCAAAACTTTTTTGACTGGGAGTATCATCACATATTAAACTTAATTCAAACAGTGTGTGTGTGTGTGTGTGTGTGAGAGAGAGAGAGAGAGAGAGAGAGGGGCGAGGTTTTATGCAGGCACAGACAAAAAAAAAAAAAAAGATCTAAAAAAATTATAACCATGCCCTTTTCATTTATGAATTCCTGCACCAAAGGGGTTTTGACTTAATACACACATTAAATTAAATCTGGTTCAGTTACCTTCAAAACCAAAATAAATGAGTTATTGACTGTCAGTAGGTAAGTATTTGTCTTGGGTGATATTAAAGTGTGCAGCAATGTTCAGGATGCCAACAGAAAAGAATTCCTGTTAAACCCACATGTTTTTACCAGTGGTATTCTTACAGAACACAAACCACAACAGTCATTCCAGTTTGTTCAAAATAGTTGCCATTTTTCAGAACACATTCGAGAAAAATGCACGAACAGGACTTCATGAATGTCAGGAGGGAGAGAAAAGTGTTAAATACACACAGTAGACAAGTTCACAACCAATGCAGCATTTACATGTTACAGGAAACCATCAGCTGACATGAACAGGAGACAGTATGCTAAGAAGACCTTCTCTGACACTATCCCTGTCTAAACATAAAGATGTTTAAACAGTTAACAAAAAGCTAAAACCATTTATATATTCACCACTGAAGAGAAATAAATAGAATGTCCCCATATCTGTAACGCTTTCAGAAACTGGCCCCCATTTCCCCCAGTCTGTATATGTTTGTCACATTACATTCACACACATGAAAAGCAAATCTGAAAATCCCTCTGAATGTAAAATTGTGAAGATGAAGTCATACATTAGATTATTACAAATAATGCTTGGCAGACCACATGAAACTGACACCACAGATTCAAAAAGGAGAGCTAAAAAAACCCAACTGATCAATAATGTATGTGTAGTTTGTAGTGTGTGTTTTAAGCACATCTGTAGTTTGTATTGTGTGTTTTTAGCATGTGTGTAGTTTGTGGTGTGTGTTTTAAGCACATCTGTAGTTTGTGGTGTGTGATTTTAGTGCGTGTGTAGTTTGTGGTGTGTGTTTTTAGTGCGTGTGTAGTTTGTGGAGTGTGTTCTTAATGCGTTTGTAGTTTGAGGTGTATGTTTTTAGTGCATGTGTAATTTGTGGCTGGACCCAAATACTCAACTTCGGATATTTGTTCATTGGGTAGGTAGGCCTATTCGGTTTTTTAATTTTGGGATTCAGATATTCATTTTGTTTTGTTTTGTTTGTCTTGCTACATGTAGGCAACTAATAAAGGCAAACTGCGAAATACATTTTGTCAGCACATTCTTGTACTATGTTTTTACTTGATTGATAGGCTATTATACTGTTAAACCAGTGACGTTGCACATATGGTTTGTCAGGGATTGTCCCGGTTTTAAGCTGGATGTCCCGAGTCCCGACAAATATCTGTAAATCACTAAAATGTCCTGGTTTTCAACATTCACTACCAAATTGTCCCGGTTTTCACCACAATTAAAATAAAAATAATAACATTGTACTTGTTTTCAGCATTTATCATGTTCTGTCCCACTCACTATTACCTAACCCAATCAAAAAACACAAACAACACAGCGTGCGTCTAAATTTAACGCTGATTTGTCTGTTTATGTGTCAATGTGTCGTTGTCAAGGCTGTTGCTAAGACGCTTGTGGCTCTGTCTGACAGAACTGTCAGCACGCTAACGGTTAGCATCATGCTGAAGAGAAAGTCGGTCTTGATTAAAGACCTCCAGAAGGCTGACCCGTTCTGCACACACTGCAGGAGTAATTTTTCAGCCGTGCACGGTGGAAACGCCGACATAAAAGATCATGTTAATGAAAACGGCTACAGTGCATGTAGTAATGTGGGAACGCCCACCCCTCAACCGAATATTCGCCAGTGATTAGCCTACTACTGAAGCTCCGGAGCCAAAAAACTGGTATTTATATGTATTCGGGCCAGCCCTAGTTTTTAGTGCGGAGTTTGTGATGTGTATTAGTGCGTGTGGAGTTTGTGGTATGTGTTTTTCGTGCGTGTGGAATTTGTGGTGTGTGTTTATAGTGCGTGCGTAGTTTGTGGAGTGTGTTATTAGTGTAACATGGGAGTCTTCTAGTATCCCTTTTGATGTGTGTAGTAGTATACCACAGGTTCACTCTTCAGTAAGGAACGCATTACCAGGACATCCAGCACAGCTGTCTGTTGTACAGTCTCCAAATCCCTATGGGAATTACTGTTGTAGTGATAAGGAAATGACAAGTATGTTCACACATCCCTTTTTTTTCCTGGGGGAGGGGGAGGGGTTATAAAGCTATGATTGGATTCAAACTTTGTTCTAAATCAAACTGGGAACAAAGAGCAAAGTGAAGAACAGCAGCGTTTGGTTGTGGGGGAGGGGGAGGGAGGAGAGAAGAATAAATAAGTTCATATGCTGGTTCTCTTATTTCCTTTTATATAAAGTAGGTCAGATTTGGGTCCGAAAGGGGGTGGAGTGTGTGTGTGTGTGTGCGTCTCTGTGTGTGTGTGTGTGTGTGGTAATGTGAAGCACAATTGCAACTGCTGTAACTGTCAGTGTCTTTCTCCAAGGGCTATGCCATTAAACACACTCTAGCAATTACATTCACACACACACACACACATTCATATTCACACACACAGTCCTGTTGTCTGCCACCCAGTTTTTACCCATAGTGTTAACCATAACCATAGTGATAACCATAACCATAGTGGTGGTGAATTTGTGTCCAGCTTCAGCCTTCTGACCTCTTTACTTAGTGTTCTGCAGAGAAATCAGATGGAGACAGAGAAACAGTGTCAGTGAAATCAGATGGAGACAGGGAAACAGTGTCAGTGAAATCAGATGGAGACGGGGAAACAGTGTCAGTGAAATCAGATGGAGACAGAGAAACAGTGTCAGTGAAATCAGATGGAGACGGGGAAACAGTGTCAGTGAAATCAGATGGAGACAGGGAAACAGTGATGGAGAAATCAGATGGAGACGGGGAAACAGTGATGGAGAAATCAGATGGAGACGGGGAAACAGTGATGGAGAAATCAGATGGAGACAGGGAAACAGTGTCAGTGAAATCAGATGGAGACAGGGAAACAGTGAAATCAGATGGAGACAGGGAAACAGTGTCAGTGAAATCAGATGGAGACAGAGAAACAGTGTCAGTGAAATCAGATGGAGACAGGGAAACAGTGATGGAGAAATCAGATGGAGACGGGGGAAACAGTGTCAGTGAAATCAGATGGAGACAGGGAAACAGTGTCAGAGAAACCAGATGGAGACGGGGAAACAGTGTCAGTGAAATCAGATGGAGACAGGGAAACAGTGTCAGTGAAATCAGATGGAGACGGGGAAACAGTGTCAGTGAAATCAGATGGAGACAGGGAAACAGTGTCAGTGAAATCAGATGGAGACGGGGAAACAGTGTCAGTGAAATCAGATGGAGACAGGGAAACAGTGATGGAGAAATCAGATGGAGACGGGGAAACAGTGATGGAGAAATCAGATGGAGACAGGGAAACAGTGTCAGTGAAATCAGATGGAGACAGGGAAACAGTGTCAGTGAAATCAGATGGAGACAGAAACAGTGTCAGTGAAAACAGATGGAGACAGGGAAACAGTGTCAGTGAAATCAGATGGAGACGGGGAAACAGTGTCAGTGAAATCAGATGGAGACAGGGAAACAGTGATGGAGAAATCAGATGGAGACGGGGAAACAGTGATGGAGAAATCAGATGGAGACAGGGAAACAGTGTCAGTGAAATCAGATGGAGACAGGGAAACAGTGAAATCAGATGGAGACAGGGAAACAGTGTCAGTGAAATCAGATGGAGACAGAGAAACAGTGTCAGTGAAATCAGATGGAGACAGGGAAACAGTGATGGAGAAATCAGATGGAGACGGGGAAACAGTGTCAGTGAAATCAGATGGAGACAGGGAAACAGTGTCAGAGAAACCAGATGGAGACAGGGAAACAGTGATGGAGAAATCAGATGGAGACAGGGAAACAGTGTCAGAGAAATCAGATGGAGACGGGGAAACAGTGATGGAGAAATCAGATGGAGACGGGGAAACAGTGTCAGTGAAATCAGATGGAGACAGGGAAACAGTGTCAGTGAAATCAGATGGAGACAGAGAAACAGTGTCAGTGAAATCAGATGGAGACAGGGAAACAGTGATGGAGAAATCAGATGGAGACAGGGAAACAGTGTCAGAGAAATCAGATGGAGACGGGGAAACAGTGTCAGTGAAATCAGATGGAGACAGAGAAACAGTGTCAGTGAAATCAGATGGAGACAGGGAAACAGTGAAATCAGATGGAGACAGGGAAACAGTGATGGAGAAATCAGATGGAGACAGGGAAACAGTGTCAGAGAAATCAGATGGAGACGGGGAAACAGTGATGGAGAAATCAGATGGAGACAGGGAAACAGTGTCAGAGAAATCAGATGGAGACAGGGAAACAGTGTCAGAGAAATCAGATGGAGACAGGGAAACAGTGTCAGTGAAAACAGATGGAGACAGGGAAACAGTGATGGAGAAATCAGATGGAGACAGGGAAACAGTGTCAGAGAAATCAGATGGAGACAGGGAAACAGTGTCAGTGAAATCAGATAGAAACAGAGAAACAGTGATGGAGAAATCAGATGGAGACGGGGAAACAGTAATGGAGAAATCAGATGGAGACGGGGAAACAGTGTCAGTGAAATCAGATGGAGACAGGGAAACAGTGATGGAGAAATCAGATGGAGACAGGGAAACAGTGTCAGTGAAATCAGATAGAAACAGGGAAACAGTGATGGAGAAATCAGATGGAGACGGGGAAACAGTGATGGAGAAATCAGATGGAGACGGGGAAACAGTGTCAGTGAAATCAGATGGAGACAGGGAAACAGTGTCAGAGAAATCAGATGGAGACGGGAAAACAGTGATGGAGAAATCAGATGGAGACGGGGAAACAGTGTCAGTGAAATCAGATGGAGACAGGGAAACAGTGTCAGTGAAATCAGATGGAGACAGAAACAGTGTCAGTGAAAACAGATGGAGACAGGGAAACAGTGTCAGTGAAATCAGATGGAGACGGGGAAACAGTGTCAGTGAAATCAGATGGAGACAGGGAAACAGTGATGGAGAAATCAGATGGAGACGGGGAAACAGTGATGGAGAAATCAGATGGAGACAGGGAAACAGTGTCAGTGAAATCAGATGGAGACAGAGAAACAGTGTCAGTGAAATCAGATGGAGACAGGGAAACAGTGATGGAGAAATCAGATGGAGACGGGGAAACAGTGTCAGTGAAATCAGATGGACAGACAGGGAAACAGTGTCAGAGAAACCAGATGGAGACAGGGAAACAGTGATGGAGAAATCAGATGGAGACAGGGAAACAGTGTCAGAGAAATCAGATGGAGACAGGGAAACAGTGATGGACAAATCAGATGGAGACAGGGAAACAGTGTCGGAGAAATCAGACGGAGACGGGAAAACAGTGATGGAGAAATCAGATGGAGACGGGGAAACAGTGTCAGTGAAATCAGATGGAGACAGGGAAACAGTGTCAGTGAAATCAGATGGAGACAGAAACAGTGTCAGTGAAAACAGATGGAGACAGGGAAACAGTGTCAGTGAAATCAGATGGAGACGGGGAAACAGTGTCAGTGAAATCAGATGGAGACAGGGAAACAGTGTCAGAGAAATCAGATGGAGACGGGGAAACAGTGTCAGTGAAATCAGATGGAGACAGGGAAACAGTGTCAGTGAAATCAGATGGAGACAGGGAAACAGTGATAGAGAAATTGAACAATGAAAGGGAAACAGACTTGGTCTACAGCACTGGCGCTTCTGTACTACAGTCATTTACAAAACAATGTATTTTTAGGTGGCAAATCATTGCCGTATGAATTACGATTGGGATGACTGGTTAAATGTTACATTCTGACAGAACATTCCTGACCTGTTGTCTTACAAAACAAATATAGTTTATAGTTTTACAAAACAAACACATCCCAGGAGCCTGTTTCCAGTGGCCTGTCTAACATTTTTCTCACCTCCTCTTTTGAGTTCAGTGGACCGGAGCTCATGGCCAAGGAGCTACTGATGAAGAACACAAACAACATGAGTTGTTACAATGTAATACCATTCAAACATACCTGACACAACCTAGACACACTTCAGTTCCATTTGAAAAATGTCAGACAAGTTGTCAATGAGAAGTGAACATGAGAGGATTCTGCCTCAGATATAGCACAAGAGCTCTGGGAATTTTTAAGGTTCAATGACAGTTTATGGTCACTTCCTGAAGAGTATATTCTAAACTATTATCAACACAAAATTTATAATGAATTTATATTGTTATGTAAAATTTACAATGAACTGATAATGTTTGGTTCTCCTACGGAAATATGTGATTATGCTCAAAATGTCAAGTGAGATGAGACTCCTGTGGTGTTGTTGTTCCTGTTTTATACCAGGGACTCCCCTTTTTGTATATAGGGGCAAAGGCGGTGCCCTGTGCAGGGACTTTGGATGTGACAGTGCAGCACTTTACTCAACAGCATGTCCTTCCTGACATCAACCTGTGTGTAAATCAGACCTGTGTGTAAACTGTCCTTTCAACAGCCTGTTATTCTATGGCTGAGAGTGGCCTTGGCCCTCCATATGCACTCTGTGTGTGTGTGTGTGTGTGTGTGTGTGTGTGTGTATGCGTATGTGTATGTATCTGTGTCTGTGTGTGTGTGTGTGTGTGTGTGGGTGTATGTGGTATTCAGCTTTTGGAGGGAGGCTACTTGCACTGAATCATCTTCCTCACTTTATTAATTTGCTGTTAAACCTCATGTTCATACAGTGCTTTCATATTTGTTGTGTATTTATAATATTCATCATGTTCTTAACATAATTTAACAGGTGAATACGTTTATAAATACAACTGAAAGTTTGTTTTAGAAACTCCACAAGTCTATATTTATTGTCCAAATATACTGACAGGGTCTGAACAGTTACTCAGCTGAAAAACAGTCACACACTTTTTCCCATGGCATCTCTGCACATGAGGCCTATTTCTCCAAGTAGAGCGCAACAAAAAGTTTCACCTGTTCAAACAAAAGTCTGAAGAGAAACTGATGTGTGTGGGTAGAACTACAAGCAACAGTACAACCCTCGAAACTCTCCAAAAAGACTTTAGTACGTCCAATAAAAGACACATCAACATGTAGGCAGCTTTGAGTGAGTGTTTGGATCCTCAGTTGTAATAATGTAGGTTTAAATAATCAAAGCAACTGCTGGCCAAGACAAAATAACGTGTCAGATGGCTCTTTATTTAGTCTGAAACACAAGGTCTGTTCTTCTTTTCAAATGTACCGATAGATGCACTTCTACAAAGAATTCCGTTTCACAGTGATCTCTTTCAAAAGGAGCTCAAGTTTCTGGATTCACCACACTCTCATACACATACCTTCCCATCTGTCTGGATGCATTCTCAAAGAACTTGGTTTTGGAGGCAACGCTGTGGAGAGAGGGAGAGAGAGACAGTGTGACACTCGGTGTCTGATCTTCTTTAATGTTGCTGTAGATCACACACATAAGCTTCAGCATCCTGGAGTTCAAATGAACCAAACTGCAACTACCTCCACACCCGTGGTCTCATTAGGCCTGGGCGTCCGAGGCCACAGCCCCAAATGAATAGCCCCAGATCTCTCTCTTTTTTTTTTTTTTACAAAAATAAGAATAATTAAAAAGTAGCCCTGGATCTATTCATCTGCTATTCCGATCGTGCATTAAAGCCCGCGAAAATAATATGATGCAAGTATGTTTGGTAGTTATGGGATGATATAGTTATCTCACAATTTGTTCATTTTGTGTGAGCATGAGAGAAAGAGAGAGGGAGACAGAAAGAGAGGGAGAGAGAAAGACTGAGAGAGACAGAGAGAGAAAAAGCGCACTCTGGTTACAGGGTTTGTCATTGTTGGCATCTGGTGGGAGCTAGCTAGCTAGTTTTACTCCTGCTGCTGAAAAAAAAAATAGTAACGAGGCTGAATGAGAACTCTGATTGCACTGATTTTGTTTATTTTGATTTCATGTTGTGAAAGCCTGCCTACTCACCTGACCAGGACCTCGCTGTTAAAGTGAAAAGGTTAAAGATCAAAAATACAAAGCTGGAAGGGCTTTCTGAGACCTAATATTACAGCCTCTCTCTCTCGCGCGCGCGCACACACACACACACACACATATATATATAAAACACACACACACATATATATATATATATATATATATATATAATACACACACACACACACACACATATATAAAATACACACACACACACACACACACACACACACACATATATATATATATATATATATATATATATATATATATATAATACACACACACACACACACACACACACACACACACACACACACACACATATATACACACACACACACCTATTGTCCATCCAGGTCCACTGACCTCCATTCTATGAAAATTAAAGAATAAGAAGCTAACCCTAACCAAAAACAGACACTGTCAATAAAACCTCTCACACTGTCAGACTTTGAGTTTCACCAATAACAATAAAAAATAAAATCTCTCATAAAAAGCTGAGTAAGCTTCTGAGGACCTGCTCTCCAGTCCTCAAAAGTAAAGCCTTTTCAGTCAGATTTTACTGTATTTGTGGGGAGCCCCCATTCACCCTCTGGTCCTCATTTATAGAGACAGGCAAACCCTCAGACACACACACACACACACACACACACATTATTCATGGCCTGTTGGGATGTAATGCTGTGACCAAATAGACTGTTTAACTGTCTGACTGAGTAAGAGCCAGTGCTGGGTCTGTTTTAGGGGAAGAGGATTGCTATTCTGACAGTGTAAAACAGACCATTTCAAAACAACAGCCTCCTTCAGACAGATGTCTCAGCCTATATCAGATACAGTTTATTACTGTTTTCCACTATACCTATTTTCTTTAAGAGTGTGTCATTTGTGTGTTTCATTTAAGAGTATGCCGTTTTGTGTGTTATGTGTGTCATTTTGTGTGTTGTGTGCTGCTTTGTGTGTGTCATCTTGTGTGTGTCATTTTGTGTGTTTTTATTAAGACAGTGGTTTTCTGTTTGCGTTTTTGAAGGGTGCCATCTTGTGTGATCTTGTGTGATCACCAGTTGAGAATGCAGGAGGAGGCAGGTTTTTTGCTTCTTGTCTTGATTGACATTGTAATTGGACGAGGATTGTGTGTATGTGTGCCTGTGTGTGTGTGTGTGTGTGTGTGTGTGTGTAAGCGTATACTCACTAGGATGCTGGTGTCTGATCGTTGTGTGTTTTCTGTGCTGGGGTTGTGCGTGTAGGAGGATCGGGGGGACGGGACGGAGGTCTACAGACGGTGTGTTTCTCAGAGTGAGGACGCCCTTTTATCCCCTCATTCTCTCCTGTTGCAAAGACACACACACACACACACATACAGTCTTAGTCTGAGGAACAGAACTCATCAAACATACAAACAGGCCCTTTGCCAAATCTTAGCAGTACATGGTGAAAAACAGACAGATTTAATTCATTAAAGTTTATACATAATATGCATTCCTTATTCTCCAAGTCCTAAAGTTTGTCCAGTCGTTTATCAAGTGCTTTGGGTTTTGCAGCAGTATTACCATCTTTGGCACTCCGAGGAGGTAGCCTCCTACCCTGGAACGACTGTGCCCGCCCCACAGCCACTCCAGAGTCGCCATTGGTTGTTGTCATGGCATCCGACTTCTGAAAGCCGTCCTGTATCCGGGCGACCAGTTTTGCTACGTCAGAGTCAGAGTGACGGTCTAGGCCGAGGGAGGGTTTGGTAGGGGGGAGCTGCCGTTGGGGATGGAGACAGGGTGGAGGAGAGGAGATAGGAATGGAAGGAGGAGAGATAGGAGGAGGACCCAGTTTAGTCCTCTGGTGTGGCAGTGGACTGGTGTGGGTGTGGTCTCTGTCTGACTCCACCCCTTCCACCCAGGGCCCATTGTTGGAGGAACCATTTTGTTCCTTTCCTATGAGACACAGGCAGATTTCGTGAGAACAGCATAGAGTAACATGAAAATTCAAACTCTCAGATTCAATTTCTGTTTTAAACTGTTAGTCCCTTCCAAGAAATACTGACTCAATTGCAATTGTTTGCATCTGATGGAGCAGAGACCACCCAACAAGCTAAACAACTCAAATCATTGCATGCCATAGCTATGCTAATTATGTTAACTGTTAGTGCAGTTAAGCTGTTTCACATCGAAGCATTGAAGAAGGATGTGGATAGAGTTTACCTCATTTGCAGAGAGACTTTCTGCTCACATTGTGTGACATTACCACTACATAAACAATGCTAATATAGGGATTTTCATATTACTTTATCGTATACCTTCATGAGTATGAATAGTGCAAAATCTGTATATTCAAAATCTGCATATACATTTTCAGCTCGAGGTGCAACAAAAAAGCAACAAAATTACAATTTAAACACCTTTACCATAGAAGGAAAGTGAGGACATTTTTTATTGACTTCAGATATGTAGTTTGAGAGGAAAACAGTTTACAGAACCAATCTAAAGAAATAAAGAGAACATAAGTTTTATGTTTTGTTTTTTTTTCCCAGGAATGTAATCTTCATATGTAGAAGAAATAAGGCAACAGATCATGCTAATGTAAAAAGCCCTAGGATAGTGATAACAAGGTGACTGTTCTGAGGTCAGCCTGGTCTTGATTTAGATTAGCTTTAACTGGGGGTACTGATTTAGGATCAGTGTTTATGATATGTTTCACATTATGGCTGTACTAACACAGTGTGAGAGCCAAGGACACCGGTTTACGTAACAGCTGTGTGGAAATGCTAGTCTAAACCATACACATTCACACACAAACATGCCAGCTTTGTGTAGGCCAGTCAAAACTACATTCACAACTGCTGTAAATGCCCCGAAGGTGTACATGTAGACACACACACAGAAACAAACAAACAAACAAAAAACTTGTGCAGAGACTCAGCAGAGAGCAGCATGCATTGCAACATAAATGATAGTGCTCATAACAGTCAAGAAAACAAAGTAGAATATTGATGAATTTATAGAATATAAACAGATTATTGATGAATTTATAGAATATAAACAGAATATTGATTAATTTGTAGAATAAGGATAGAAAATTGATTAATTTATAAAATATAAACAGAATATTGATTAATGTATAGAATGTAAGAATATTGATGAATTTATAGAATATAAACAGAATATCGATTAATTTGTAGAATAAGGATAGAAAATTGATTAATTTATAAAATATAAACTGAATATAGATTAATGTATAGAATGTAAGAATATTGATTAATTTTCAAAAAGTACACAGAATATTGATTAATTTGTAGAATAAGAATAGAAAATTGATTAATTTATAAAATATAAACAGAATTTTGATTAATGTATAGAATGTAATAATATTGATTAATTTTCAGAAAGTACACAGAATATTGAATAATTTATAAAATATAAACAGAACATTGATTAATTTATAAAATATAAACAGAATACTGATTAATGTATAGAATGTAAGAATATTGATGAATTTTCAGAGAGTACACAGAATATTGATTCATTTGTAGAATGTAAATAAAATATTGATTAATCTATATAATGTAAGAATGTTGATTAATTTATAGCATGTCAGTAGAATATTGATTAATTTGTAAAACAAACAGAATATTGATTAATTTTTAGATTGTAAATAGAACATTGATTTATCTGTGGAATGTAAATAGAATATTGATTAATGTATAGAATGTAAGAATATTGATGAATTTACAGAATGTAAACAGAATATTGATTCATTTATAAAAATAGAATATTGATTAATCTGTAGAATATAAATAGAATATTGTTTAATTTATAGAATGTAAATAGAATATTGATTAATTTGTAGAATATAAACAGGATATTGATTCATTTATAGAATGTAAATTGAATATTGATTAGTTTGTACAATAGAAACAGGACATTGATGAATTTAAAGAATGTAAATTGAATATTAGTTAATTAGTAGTATATAAACAGAATATTGATTAATTTGTAAAATTTAAACGGAATATCAATTAGTTTGTAGGATATAAATGGAAAATTTATTAATTTCACCATAAAAATTAAACTTTAAAAAAAATCTAAAACTTTATTCGTGAAATCTGCAGATTGAAACAAAAACAGTCAGAACATAAATTCTCTCATTTATGCAGTCAGTGACAGCCCAGAATGAAGTTAACAACCTCTAAGTCAAAAGGAATTTTTAGCAATTAAATGTGCATTAGTTGCTAAAGGGGGATAACACAATGTCTCCGGTTTTGTTAGTACCAATGACACATTTATTAGACACACACACACACACACACACACACACACCCCTTGCTGAGAGCAGGAACCGACAGAAAAAACCCCACAAAAAATCAGAGAGGATGACAATATGTCAGTCTGAATCGAAGACCTCCACGCAAACACACAAACACACACAAGCCTCAGAAATGCAACACTTTATCACAGAGCTGTGTGTGTGTGTGTGTGAGAGAGAGAGAGAGAGAGAGAGTGTGCGTGCGTGTGTGTGTGTGAGAAAGAGAGAGAGAGAGAGAGGGAGAGAGAGAATAGTACACATCTAAGAAAATTACAGAATGAAAGAGAGACAGCAAAAGGAGAGGGAGCGAGAAAGTGAGAGTCAGAGAAAGAAAGAGAGAAGAAACGAGACAGGACAGAGCGAGAAAAGGAGGGAGACAGATGGAAAGAGAAAGGGAGAGATGATAGAGCAAATCAGGGAGATAAAGGGAGAGGTCACAAGCAGAGGGCTGTTTAAGGTGGCAGGGTTTAGGATGGCGTGGGGTCTACAGAAAATTATCCATAAATTTCAATTATTTTCTTTCAGCAATTGGTGCTTATTTCACTGTAAGAAGTGACAGTGGTGGTTGGTGATGGAGATGACGATGATGATGATGAGGAGGAGGATGAGGATGATGATGATGATGATGATGGTGACGATGAAGGTTAAGAGAGAGGAGGTTCATAATTACTCTCGCCATCAGGAAGCTGAAGGGCAGGGTAAGCTCGTGGAGGACGTTTAGAGATTGTAATTGGCTGTCGCTTTCTTGGAGTCACTCTTGGGGGTGGGACTGGGGGAGCTGCACTTTCTTCAGGAGGGCCCCCGAAGATCTGACATCATCAAGTAAAAACATGATGTCATCAGAATGAGACACTTAATTTAACTGATTTACTCTGAGATGATGAAATGAATGCTCGTAACACCAGTCTTAAACAAAATTAAATTCACACACATTGTCACACACTTAAATACATCTACTGCCACAGTTAAAACACACACAGTCACACATTCAGTTCCTCATGGAGTCACTCATTTGGTTCTACACTGCCTAAGGAATATCACACACACACACACACACACACACACACATATTACTCACACAGACACACACACACACACACACACACACATATTACTCACACAGACACACACAAACACACACAGACACACACAAACACACACACACACACACATACACACACACACACACATATTACTCACACAGACACACACACACACACACACACATATTACTCACACAAACACACACAGACACACAAAAACACACACACACACACACATAAGCGCTTCCTCACCTTTCCGAAGTCTTCAATGAGAATCTCTATAACAATATTCTGGAACTTTATATCCATCATGGCTGCCACAGTCTCTTCCTCTGCCCTCATCAGGGTGGGGCCAAAAATAACGCCCATGTTTGATGGGGTCATGAGATTTTCAGCACTTTGGGCACAAACACTGAGGAGAGAGAAAAATGACAGAACAGTCAGAGATGGAGAGGCCTCTGCACCAGGCAAAGCTCCTTCAGTCATTCCCACACATACAGGTTTCCACTCGGTTTAATGAACAGTCATTCCCACACGTACAGGTTTCCACTCGGTTTAATGAACAGTCATTCCCACACGTACAGGTTTCCACTCGGTTTAATGAACAGTCATTCCCACACGTACAGGTTTCCACTCGGTTTAATGAACAGTCATTCCCACACATACAGGTTTCCACTCAGTTTAACGAACAGTCATTCCCACACATACAGGTTTCCACTCAGTTTAACGAACAGTCATTCCCACACATACAGGTTTCCACTCAGTTTAACGAACAGTCATTCCCACACATACAGGTTTCCACTCAGTTTAACGAACAGTCATTCCCACACATACAGGTTTCCACTCAGTTTAACGAACAGTCATTCCCACACATACAGGTTTCCCTTTTACTCAGTTTAACGAACAGTCATTCCCACACATACAGGTTTCCACTCGGTTTAAGGAACAGTCATTCCCACACATACAGGTTTCCACTCAGTTTAACGAACAGTCATTCCCACACGTACAGGTTTCCACTCGGTTTAATGAACAGTCATTCCCACACATACAGGTTTCCACTCGGTTTAATGAACAGTCATTCCCACACATACAGGTTTCCACTTAGTTTAATGAACAGTCATTCCCACACGTACAGGTTTCCACTCAGTTTAATGAACAGTCATTCCCACACATACAGGTTTCCACTCGGTTTAATGAACAGTCATTCCCACACATACAGGTTTCCACTCAGTTTAACGAACAGTCATTCCCACACATACAGGTTTCCACTCAGTTTAACGAACAGTCATTCCCACACGTACAAGTTTCCACTCGGTTTAATGAACAGTCATTCCCACACATACAGGTTTCCACTCGGTTTAATGAACAGTCATTCCCACACGTACAGGTTTCCACTCGGTTTAATGAACAGTCATTCCCACACGTACAGGTTTCCACTCGGTTTAATGAACAGTCATTCCCACACATACAGGTTTCCTCTCGGTTTAATGAACAGTCATTCCCACACATACAGGTTTCCACTCGGTTTAATGAACAGTCATTCCCACACATACAGGTTTCCACTCGGTTTAATGAACAGTCATTCCCACACATACAGGTTTCCACTCAGTTTAACGAACAGTCATTCCCACACATACAGGTTTCCACTCAGTTTAACGAACAGTCATTCCCACACGTACAAGTTTCCACTCGGTTTAATGAACAGTCATTCCCACACATACAGGTTTCCACTCGGTTTAATGAACAGTCATTCCCACACGTACAGGTTTCCACTCGGTTTAATGAACAGTCATTCCCACACGTACAGGTTTCCACTCGGTTTAATGAACAGTCATTCCCACACATACAGGTTTCCTCTCGGTTTAATGAACAGTCATTCCCACACATACAGGTTTCCACTCGGTTTAATGAACAGTCATTCCCACACATACAGGTTTCCCTTTTATTAAGTTTAATGAACAGTCATTCCCACACATACAGGTTTCCCTTTTACTCAGTTTAATGAACAGTTATTCCCACACATACAGGTTTCCACTCGGTTTAATGAACAGTCATTCCCACACATACAGGTTTCCTCTCGGTTTAATGAACAGTCATTCCCACACATACAGGTTTCCACTCAGTTTAACGAACAGTCATTCCCACACATACAGGTTTTCACTCAGTTTAACGAACAGTCATTCCCACACATACAGGTTTCCCTTTTATTAAGTTTAATGAACAGTCATTCCCACACATACAGTCTGTTTCACTCAATTTAATGAACAAGAACCAAACATTTTATTTTGGAGGTATGAACAATATTATTATCATATGACGTGGTAAATATAATCTCCTTATTATTGGGAACATGTCATTTACCAGCAGAACTGAATAGCCATATTATTGAGTTGCCAAACACTGTGGTGGAGCCAGTGACCTTTGGACCATTCAGTCTTTGGTAAACAAAGGTCCATTTAAACTAGTGTCTGTGCTAATTACCACAAAGCTCTATCTCTGCTTGGCTGTAAAATGCAGCTCCCATCCCTCTATTAACATCCCTTTCTGCGTCGACAGATAGACAACCTGATCACAGACTGTTTTGTCTGATGTATGCTGTCTGGATTCCGCAGTGGTAGTGATGTAACAGTAAAGTAGCGATGTAATAGTTCACAAAGCTCCTGGCTCTGTGTGTACTGTGACCAGGGGTCTCTCCTGAATGACGTCTTAGTCCAGAGGCAAAGAGAGGAAATGCCCACTGTAAAAGGGCTGGCTGGCAGAGAACGGCTCAGTGCCCCGTGGTCACAGTGAAATCGTTTGTTAGGATAAAAGTTGTGAAATAACATGTGACCTGTGCAGGGCTTTAGGCTATTAAACAGGCCCCAGCATGCAGATGTTTGTAATGTGTAGAAATATGTGAAAATTATATCAAAGCAAGTGTTAGATTTACACAGTCTTTGCCCAGTGGAAAATTTTCCAGTTCACCAGTCACGTAGAATGCCTCATTATGAAGCACCATTACACTCTTAGTGGTCTCTGTTAGGCTTCACTTCACATCCCAGCACTGTTACACTGAACTAGTCTGTCTACATGATTAATGACGGAGGGATGTTTAAATGAAAAGTGGATTAATTAAAAACTGTTATTTTTTGTTTGGTGCGTCTTCACCAAGTGCTTTATGTGCTATGTGAGGGAGATTAATTGCTTAGGACTGCAGCGTGGCCCGATTCTGGGTTTACAAACAGACCACACAAATGATCTTGCATTTTTGCTCACTGCACTGTACTCTGGGAGTCTTTAGGACCATTTTCTGTCTATTTTTAAACGGAAAACAAGGCTGTATCCTTTAAATGTCCCAGAACTTGCCGTTGAGATACTCCCAACCAGTTTAACTTTCATAAAGCTACAGTACTTTTTCCACTGACTGGCTGATGGGAATTACTTACACACAGGCAGCACTTTGTGGTGCAAACATAAAAACCTTTCAGCTGTGCCAATTACAAAACACACTTTTTATGAAACATACAGCACAGACGGAGCAGGAGTCCAGTCAGACTCCACTCTGATGATGGTTTGGTTGACTAAAGCTGTTTTACAAAAATGACTGTAGAGTGCCTGGCCTTTTGTCTTCATTCAACTCTCCCGAACAAGTTCTCCTCCATGTGCACACAATTTACAAGTCACTCCTTACACCCGAGGCTTTGGCTAATCCTTTAATCAACACCGTCAGTGCTGACACATTCAGCTCTGAGACGTAATTAGACAAGAATGCTGATGCCATGGAAGTGAAGCACAGTGTGTCTACCACAGCCAGAGCACATGAAGGTGGAACAGCTCTTAGTAGAGTCAGTGGGTGAGGAATAACTAATGAGGAATGACCAATGACTGTGGAATAACCAATGAGGAATGACCAATGAGTGTGGAATAACCAATGAGAAATGACCAATGAGGAATGACCATAAATTCAGATAGGCCCACCCTCACCTGACCAGGTGGCGAATCAGCAGCTCCAGCATCTGGCGGTTGCATTCTGGCAGTTTGTAAACAAGGGAATGAACAGCACCTGAGCGGTAATCCAGGTTCTCTGATTCTGAAACACACACGCACACATCCTGAAGTAAAACACACATACACACGTGTCCTAAAGCGAAATACACACACGTCTTAAAGTAAAACACACACATGTACATCCCAAAATGAAACACACACACACACACACCCTAATGTGATACACACACACACGTCCCAGAGCAAAACACGCACACACACCCTAAAGTGAAACACACACACACACACACACACACACACACACACACACAAGTCCTTAAGTGGAGTCAGAACACAAGACTATTGGCATGTTGGTAGGATTTGTCTATGTGCAGGTCTATGGATGTGTTCACACTGCAATTTACATTTTACATTCACTTGTGTGTGAGCCATGTCACGTAGTGTGACCCATGTCTAACAGCTGTGTTTCAATTACTCATGAGTTCAAAATCACATGCATATACAACTGAATAAAAATCAGTGCAGTAAATGTAACTGTTAATTTCTCTGTTAATTCTTCCCTCTTTTCAAGTCAGCTAAAAACTTGGCCCAAATCTTTAGAACTGTTATGTGCTCCTGCAAGTTCTATGTGCTGTTTGGGGATGTTATTTTTGTTTCTCTCTCTCCCTCTCTCTCTCTCTCTCTCTCTCTCTGGGGTTTTGATGTTGAGTCCTGTAGGTGGTGTTTTGGCAGGGGGTTTTCCCCGATTGATGACGTGGTAATTGAATGGGAGGCAATGGGATAAAACCACCCATATATTTATAGACATGTTCCACCATGACAGGCTCTCTCTCTCTCTTCTTTTCTCTCTCTCTCTCTCTCTCTCTCTCTCTCTCTCCATACACAGATGCTGCCTACGTTACCACTCACTTCTGAGGTGAATGAGCACACGTACAGTCACAGAGTAGAGCACAGTCACAGAGTTGATCACAGTACAGTCACAGAGTAGAGCACAGTCACAGAGTTGATCACAGTACAGTCACAGAGTAGAGCACAGTCACAGAGTTGATCACAGTACAGTCACAGAGTAGAGCACAGTCACAGAGATGATCACAGTACAGTCACAGAGTAGAGCACAGTCACAGAGTTGATCACAGTACAGTCACAGAGTACAGCACAGTGTAGTCACAGAGTAAAGCACAGTACAGTCACAGAGTAAAGCACAGTACAGTCACAGAGTAGAGCACAGTCAGAGTAGAGCACAGTCAGAGTAAAGCACAGTACAGTCACAGAGTAGAGCACAGTCAGAGTAGAGCACAGTCACAGAATACAGCACAGCACAGTCACAGTGTACAGCACAGTGCAGTCACAGATTAAAGCACAGTACAGTCACAGAGTATGGCCCAGTGCAGTCAAAGAGTACAGCACAGTACAGTCACAGAGTAGAGCATAGTACAATCACAGAGTACAGCACAGCACAGCACAGTCACAGAGAACAGCACAGCACAGTCACAGAGTACAGTGCAGTACAGAGTAAAGCACAACGGTCACACAGTATGGCACAGTCACAGAGTACAGCACAGTCAGTTCATATTGTCTGCATTCACTCCTTTGCCTATATCCCCTCTCTGGGTGAGTGTAATCCCTGTTGGGCTGTGATGGTTGTATCCGAAGGTTCTTTCTGAATGGGTCTTTTTTATTGGTTAGTTTGGGGGGGATTAGATAAATTTGACCCAGTTAAGAGACACTGCCAAGGTCTAAAGTGCCAGGTTTCACATCTCTCTGGTCTTCAGTGTGCTAATGTGATCTGAGAGGTGTGATGATCGGATTATAATCAAAACACCAGTTCTAATCCATACAAACCAGACCGTAGTTTTGGATTACAGCACCTGACAAAGATAATTACTGCTCTGTGAAATTTAATGCAGGGGATACAATAGCCCAAACCCTAACCCAAACACACACTCACATGCATACACGCACACGCACACGCACACACACACACACATGCGCGCGCGTGCGCACACACACACACACACGCACGCGCGTACACATACACACACACGCGCACACACTCCGTTTTATCCTGAGGGTAGTTTTAAGAGATGGTTGATATAAAGGATCTAATTTACTAGGAAAAGCAAATAAACGAATCTAACAGACAAAACCCATCATTCTGTCAAGCTCCGTTATGTGTGTATGTGTGTGTGTGTGTGTGTGTGTGTGTGTGTGCTGTGTACAGAGAGAAAATGAAAAGTAATGGAGTTGTTTATATTTTTTTCTCTTTTGCAGCTGCAACTCAGCCTGACCTGGAATGACCCTCAACAGATGGAAACAAACACACACACACACACACACACACACACAAAATTAAAATACTTTCTGTTGGCTAATAGTTGTAAAGTGAGAGAAAGTGTGTGTCTTTGTGTGTGTGCGCATGTGTGTGTGTGTGTGTGTGCAAACACTTACTTGCTGCAAGGATAAGGTCTCGGTGTAGAGAGTGGGTCATAAGTGGTTCACTGAGGCTCCTGTAGACCAACACACACACATCATCATCATCATCATCGTCATCGTCATGAGTGAGAGTCAACTTTTTTCTTTTCTTCTGTTTAATTTGTGTGTTTGTGTGTGCAAGTGTATATGTATGTGTTTGTGCATATATGTGTTGACATATACTGTATGTGCGTGAGTGTATGCCTGTGCAGGTATGCAAGCTGATATTGTTTGCATGATGTATATGTGTCTATAGGCATGTATGCGCGCGCGTGTGTGTGTGTGTGTGCGCGTGCTCGTGTGTTTGCGCGTTTATACGAGTATATGTATGTGTGTTTCAGGGCTACCCCCAACCAAAAGTTTTCTTAGTCGACTAGTAGTTGTAAGTTCAAGCTATTAGCTATTAGTTGTAAGTTCAAGCTATTAATTACTTAAACATATATATACTGAGTGGGGGAGAAAAAATGAGATTTCAAGAATAAGGTCATAATATTACAAGAATAATGTCGTTATTCAGAAAAAAAGTTGTAATATTATGAAAATAAAGTTGTAATTTAATGTGCATAAAGTCATTATATATATATATATATATATATATATATATATATATATATACACACACACACACACACACACACACACACACACACATATATATATATATATATTTTAATGTAATATTATGAGAATAAAGTCGTAATTTTACAAGACAAAACACAATATTACGAGAATGAAGTTGTAAAATTTCAAGGAAAAAAAAAAACTTAATTCTTAGGTAAATGTATTACCAGCAACCGTTTCTTGCACAATCTTTTCAGAGTCCTGATACTTATGATAATGTGGTGCTGATGTGCCAAAAGATTAAGTATTTCCTTATTTGTGAAACCTGTACTAAAGTATAACTTCAGGAAATGCTCCACGTTCCTCATTTTAATGCAGGTGCAAACTGCTCTTCTGATATTTCCACTCTACAATAACACACAGCCTAAAGTACGACTTTATTCACGTAATATTATGACGTTTTCTGGTAAAATTACGACCTTATCCTCGAAATCTCAGAAATTGTTCCTCCTCTATGTGGCCCTAATACAGTTGCCTCTCCCTATCCGCGGGTTCTGCATCTGTGTGTTCAACCAACCGCGCATCGAAACTATTCGGTGGGGGGGGTCCAGAAGGTTCTGGACACAGATATGGATACATAGATATGGCATTGGCTGCTGTATGCATCTGTGCGTCCGCCATATTGGAGCGGTCAAACTCCGCTCGTAAACCAATACACTGTATATAGAGAGATGCAGACCTCTCTGCAACTCGACTGTAACTCGTTTAATTCTGAGCCGATTTTCATGAAATTAGCTAGTTACAAGTTGTAACTTACAACCAAAATATTCTTGTGAGCAAGGTTATTTTCTCTCAATCCTTTTTTATCTATATTTATTACAAGACTTTGTTGAATACTCGATCCTGACTGGTCAATTATGGCATTCTACGGTGTGTCATTTCTGAGTAGCAGACCGTTGCTATGGACCAACCACAGAATCTAACGAACTTGTTTTTAGCAGAAGCAATAAAATAATTTTTTAATCAATATTTTGACTGATTTCTTGTAGGCGTGTAATAAGCGAGATAATACAACTTCGCGTCGGGGTTTATTTCGCAATAATAAAGGGCTCGCTGTCTATGATCCCTTACATAGTTGTAGTCGCATTTTTACATAAAAATAATTTAACCTACCCTAATTGCCCTTCAGTCACAGCGTTATGTCTGCACATGCCGCTTCAGCCAGGACCCTTTAGAGCTCCTGTTCAGTTCCATCAGGTAGGAATTATATTTTTGATTACAGTTTCTCCAATTTTTGGAGAAATTCACAAAAGCTGAAATTCTAAATAATTTGTTCATAGAACGGAGCCAGCATGCCCCAGAGGACGTTGTGGCTATTCAGAAAGTTAATGTTTTGGCATAGAGCCGATTAGATCCGTCACCAGTGGCTGAATTTAATTCCAGTAAATAACCAGTATCGTGTCAACTTCTCACGTTTATAACAAACCAGATTTCATGAAAATTGAGAATTGAGTTACATTCGATTTCTGTACAGAAGTCTGCATCCCTCAATACACATTGCTATTTGTTTACTAGCGGATCTTGACCGCTTCAATATGGCGGACGTGCAGCAGCGGTCAATGCGGCATCTGTGTATCCATATCTGTGGTTCTGGAGAAAAATATGTATTTATTCCATTTATTACACGGCTTTGTTGAATACTCGATTTTGACTGATGAAATACGACATTCTACGGTCTGTTATTTCTGAATTGCAAACTGCTGCAATGAATAACGGACAGTTGCTATGGACGCAGCTCTGAATCTAACGGACTATTTTTGTTTTAGGGGAAGCAATAAAATCATTTTCAAACCAATGTTTTGTGTCAAATTATTGATTTCTTTAGTGAGTAGCCGTGTAATAAGCGGGATAATGTAAAGTGAGCCGGGGATCCCGTAGGGGTCCTGTTCGTCTTGTCGGGATTTATTTTTCGATAATGACCGGCGGACTATACATTATCCCGCTTATTATATGGTTACTTGCCATAATTACAAAAGAAACGTCATACAATATTTCATCTTAATGACTTAATTGCCGTTTCGTGGCTTCCGCTGAGAAAAATAACCCTTCTAGCAAACAGAATTTTAAAGTTGCAAGTGTTGCGTAGCAACGTGTTAGGCTACCTGCAGACTCGTCAACTTTTTGTTGCCGATTAATAGGCTAAGCGTTGTGTTTACTGATATTAGATTGAATGTTTCCATTAATGGTGCAGTTTGAGAGAATCAGTGGGACATCTCGGGGGAAGTTGAAGTTGGTGTCCCTATTTATTTCTAGTCTTCTATTGTCCACAGAACAATGGGGTCTTGTCGGATATACGTACATTTAAATTACGATAAGTGAACGGACTACTTGCGGAATGATATGAAAGATGTGAATCAGAAGCACAAAACCCGTTGCCAATGACAGCGGTCATTAATTTTTTCAGTGGTCATTATCCAGAAATACAGACCTCCAAACGTTGGGATGGCCAATAGAACTTTCTGCAGCATTCTGAGCAACCGTATAATAATGCGAAATAAACCCCTTCAAGGTGATTCAAGACCCCTTCGCGTCGGCGTCCTGCATCATCCATTCGGGATTTATTTCGCAATAATAACTGTCTCGCGGTCCATTATCCCTTACGTATTTCTCTTTCAAGTCATTAAACGAAAGCAATCTGTGTAGTTAGGCGTACAATGCGTGCGTCTGTAGGCTACTGAACATGTAGCATGCAGACTTTTTTTCTTATCATTATTTCTTAAACAATAGCCTACAATATAACAACTATTTACATAGCATTTACACTGTATTAGGTGTTATAAGTAATCTAGAGATGATTTAAAGAATAGGCCTGCTGGAGGATGTGCGAAGGTTATATGCAAATACTACGGCAGTTTATATAAGGGATTTGAGCATAGCCGGATTTTGGTAGCCGTTGGAGATCCTGGAACCAATCCCCCGCGGGTACCGAGGTCCGACTGTATTCCATCGTAGCACGGAGACTAAACATTTTGTTAATTTATTTGAACACAGTATAACGTCACACAACTTATGAACTTGTAACACCAAAACAATAACTTATAAAACAAATGATAAATAAAAAACAATCTGCAGCACCGCCACATAAGGGTTTTAGGATTCATTTTATTTATAGAGTAGTACGATGGTTGACTATTATTTAGGTAATCCTTATAATCTATTCCATCCTGTATGTGCATTACTCTATGGTTTTATGGTATTCCTGTCTTCCCTTTTGTTTACATTTGTTTGTTTATTTATGACTAACGGAAGGCAAACCCGCGAACTTTTGAAATGGTTTTAAAAGGAAACGCTGAAGTTATCATGGAGGAGCGCGTAAGAAAACTCAGGATGACTGTGAGAGACCTGGGCGACAACGAGGAATAAAAGTGCACGGTAATTGCCAGTTGGAGAAATTTCTGGTAAGCGACATTTACCAGGGATACGGGACTAAGCACGGGGGAATCCTCTTTTCCTTTCATTTTCGTCGTCGAATCTGCGAAATCGGTGAGAGTGTTAGTTTTTTTTTTTTTTTTTGCTGCTTCGGTTAAGAATTATATTTTTTCTTTCTGGTGGATTATTGTTTTGCTTTTTGCGGAGTTTTTTGTGGGCTTGCTTTTGCGTTCTTGGTGACTTTCATTCGGCGTGCGTAAAGCGCAGCTGGCGCCTTCCTGCCGGGACATTTCGAACTTCGTTTGCTGTTTGAGGTAATGTTGAATGCATGTTTGTGTTGGATTGCGTAAAATACTACAGACTTTAAAAAGCCATTCGCAGTGATTTATCTTTGTCAATTCTTATCTATCAATCCGAAGTAGACACACTTGAAAAGAAACATATCAATGATATCTTAAAAAGAATCAATTTTAACCCGTGTTTTTGTAGTAATCACTATTTGTATAGCTTATTGTTACAAACCCTTTGTTAATAAACTAAATTGAAAAAATATTTTCGTTTCGTCCTTTACACACTCTAAATGATCCCACACTTTGGATGATTTCCTGCCTGACCTAGTGTAATAACTTTTTAATGACAAGTTGCAGCTCCTGAATGGAGTTTGGGGGGGGGGGGGGGGTCTGTGACTAACCGACCAATGAAAATTGGAACTACTCACTAACGGTTTGCTCGTCTATTAGGAGGCAGCCCTAGTGTATGTGTGTTCGTGTGTGTGTCTTACCTTAAGTAGAACTTCATGGCGCTGGTGATGGTTTTAATGTCATAGTCTGTAGAGTGGAAGTCTATGTCACCTGGACTCTTAGAGTCTAGAGAGACAGAAAGAGAGTTTTCAGAGGAAAAGAGGAAACTAGACTCTTCAGTGACATTAGAGAGAGAGAAAGACAGGGAACTAGAGTTTCGGAAAGAGAGGGAACTAGGGACATTGGTAAATATTTAGTTATAGCCGGATTACAGTGCTTCAAGCCTGTCATTTTTTCACATCTAAATTACGGCAAAAAAATGGTAACATAGTTAAAATTAGACAACGTGATGAGTCTGAGCCATGTTTTTCAGTGCAGATCTCCAGACTTGAATTAATCTAGAATATTTAAGTACAGTAGATCTGTCTGTTTACGGTTTTATGCGTGTGTGTGTGTGTGTGTGTGTGTGTGTGTTCTACTCATTAACTCATTTTCTCTCTCTCTCTTTTACACACACACACACACACACACACACATACACACACGCATACAGCAGATGTTACTTCCTCACCAAAGAAGGCATTCAGCAATTTCTGGACTTGGATATTGCTACCAACTGTCCTGTAGACTCCTTCCTGAGTAAGCCCTGAAAGACAGAGAGTGACAAAGTGAACATGTGAGTCAGTGAAGAGGACATTTTTAAAGTACATGCTGCGTAGGTTATTCATCAGCATGTGCTTGTTTGTGAATGTTGGTCAGGAGTATTTCTGTCAAACCAATACAGCTTTACTGAGCAGGGGTAAATAGAGACAGAGAGAAAAGGGGAAAAAAAGAGGAGTGGAAAAGTACAGCTAGCTCACTCATAACTAGGTTGAAGCAGCTCCAGTCAGCCAAGCATTTACATCTGTCAAAAGTTTCATGTCCACCAGTAATCAGTGGTACATTTGCTAAACGTTAACTCTCTGTTTTGGCAAGGCACACACTTTCATGTTGGGTAAGAACAAGCCAAAGTTCAACTTTACATTTGGAAAGCATTTGATCTGGCATCAAACGCCCAACATTCACCACAGTTTAACTGCAGGGGCAGGACCACCTGGTTCTGAAGCTTACAGTGGAGTTTGGAAGTGGGTGTGGCTAAAAGGAGACTGTGTTTATAGTGGGTGTGGCTAAAGGAGACTGTATTTATACTGGGTTTGAAGGTGGTGTGGCTAAAAGGAGACTGTGTTTATAGCGGGTTTGAAGATGGGTGTGGCCACCAGAGACCAGTCCAGAGTGGAGTGGTTTTAACTACTAAAACAAACTACACATGACAAACTCTTCCAATTCCCTAAAACTGACGCAATTGAATTGACTGCCTCAAAGTGATACGAAGTGATAGTGCTGTTACTGGCTCCATTGTTCTTGTGTTTTTTGCTTATTATGGTGATGGAGAAAGGGGTGATGCAGGGAGAGAGAGAGAGAGAAAGAGAGAGAGAGAGAGGAAGAAAGAAACAAAATTACGTCTAAAGTCCCTAATTTGAATACGTTTTCGCTGGGTTCAGAATGTGTGTACATGTGAAAAGTTGTTTTATGTTCCTGTTTAAGAGTGATGTTTTATGTTACCTTTTCTGTGTAGAATTGTTTTGTTATATTGTTTGTGAATTGTTTGTGTGTCAAGTTGTTTTTTGTTACAGTACACTAGCAAAGATCACTGCTTTAATAAAGATTAAATAAGCGGACGTGTCTTGTTCTGGTCCTTTACAACGCGTGCTCTTTTTTCCTGGCTTTGAGTCAAACACAGAGAGTGAAGGCACCAACTAAACAAATACGCAGGCAGAGCACTGTGTGACACTTCTGCCCCCTGCAGGTAATACAGAATACAGAAATCATTACTGGACCTTTTTACTGGAGTTTTATAAGACTGTTCGTTAAATTCCCCCTTTTATGTTATTTCTTGCATCTTGCATTTGTTTCTGTTCAAATTAAGAAATCTTCTGAGAAATTGTCTGCCCACCTAAATAAAATATCATTTTGACTTTGCTTAAGTTTATATACATGTGTGTGTGTGTGTGTATAAGGGGTAAAATAAATACTATACATACATACATACACACACACACACACATATATATATATATGTGTGTGTGTGTGTGTGTGTGTGTGTGTGTGTGTATGTATAGTATTTATTCTACCCCTTTGATTTTCTGACAGGTGATGAGACAAAAGGTCATAAAGGACAAAAATGTGCTAGTAATAAATAATTAATGACAAAATTAATGAATGTGTAAGGTTAAATATCTTTTAGCATATTTATGAATATATTACTACATTTAATCATTTAATTGCATGTCTAATCATTATCTGTTTATGTAATAATTTACAAGATTTGTCAGTTGTTAGAAATTTGATGGAAGATTCTAATATAATCATTTAACAGAAAATAAAATAAAGAATGTTTACATTTACATAACATTAGATCTGGTCGGTGTATCGAACAATGTAATGTCTATGAGCCTCACTGTAGAGAAGTCCTATATGGAGGAAAACGTAGCCTGTTTAGTGTATAAGAGATGTGGGTGTGGTTAATGCAAGAATACTGAGCTGAACACAGATGTATATTTTGTATATTAAGTATCACACATACAGGTAGGCTGATTATTGCCTCTATAATATATAACTCATAGCTCTAGGCTGATTATTGCCTCTACAATATATTACACATACAGCTGGGCTGATTATTGCCTCTATAATATATTACACATACAGCTGGGCTGATTATTGCCTCTATAATATATTACACATACAGCTGGGCTGATTATTGCCTCTATAATATAACATATTACACATAGGCCTACAACAAGGATGATTATTGCCTCTATAATATTACACATACAGGTGGGCTGATTATTGCCTCTACAATATATTACACATACAGCTGGGCTGATTATTGCCTCTATAATATATTACGCATACAGCTGGGCTGATTATTGCCTCTATAATATAACATATTACACATAGGCCTACAACAAGGCTGATTATTGCCTCTATAATATTACACATACAGGTGGGCTGATTATTGCCTCTACAATATATTACACATACAGCTGGGCTGATTATTGCCTCTATAATATATTACACATACAGCTGGGCTGATTATTTTCTCTATAATGTAATAATAATAATAATAATAATAATAATAATAATAATAATAATAATAATAATAATATTTATTTAGAGTCACTATTTATACTCTCAAAGGGCTTTACATGTCTATAACAAAGTTGAATCAAAATTATATTATGCATAAGTTCAAGAAAATAGATAAGTCTTTAGTCTTGTTTTTAAAGTACTGAGAGAGTTGTACCTAACTTCTGTAGGTAAACCATTCCAGAGGAAGGGAGAGCGGTAGGAAAAGGCTCGGTTGCCAGCGGACCTCTTTTTAACTCTTGGAATGACTAATAATCCAGAATCTTGCGAGCGCAGGGTGCGAGGTGGTTTATAGGGTGTAATTATTCAGACAGGTAGGAAGGCGCAAGCCCATGTAAAATTTTATATGTTAATAAGTGGACCTTAAAATCTGCCCTTGCATGAATTGGGAGCCAATGAAGGGAAGCCAGGACAGGGCCAATGTGATCAAACTTCTTTGTTCAGGTCAGAATTCTAGCAACAGCATTCTGGACCAGTTGAAGATTATTGGTACTAGGGGCAGGCAGGCCAGAGTAAAGAACATTGCAGTAATCGAGGCGAGATGTGACGAATGCGTGAACAATGGTTTCTGCATCAGCCATACTTAGAAAGGGCTTAATTTTAGCAATGTTACAGAGGTGATAAAAGGCAGTTTTGGTTGTGTTATTGATATGAGTGACTAGCCAGACTAACTCGTTGGCATGCTTCAAAGATTTGTCATTTCACTCTTAGAGAATTGATTCATGGGTAATATTGTCACCTTTCATCCTCCATTAAAAGGAAGCACTTTTTTAAATGATTAAAATGATACTGCTGTGGCCAGTGGACATCTTACCTTTAGTTTCCACAAAATTTATGCATTTTCTGACAAATTTGAATCCAACTTCATTCAACTCCACTGGAGAAAAAAAGAGAACACACATTGACAACATGAAATGGCAGGAAATCAAAGTTCTATATTCTTGCATAGCTTAGAATTCATTAGAAATTCATTATATATTAAACAACCATTAACACTGTGCAGACACTCCAGTATAGCCCATATACAGAGTGACACTCACTTTCAGCTTGCTTCTGAATCGGGGAGTGATAGATCTGTGATGAAACAGAGGCAAGATACATAAAAAAGGTAATAAAAAAGAAACTAATTTTATCTGTCACATAAATCTCAGTGTCAGATAGCAAAATACATTAAAAACACAAACCTGACTGCTACTGAATAAAAACTCAACCCTGTCTCCACAAATCACATTTCTTACTGATTCATCACCCATTAAACAGAATTAAGGATATTTAGCGTATAATCGTAAAAAGGGGTTGTGTTGGGTGTCAGGATTGCAATTGGAGGAAGGACTTTTTACACTGCAATATGTGGGTTCTGAATTGTTTCACTAATTCTGAGATTAAAAATTGCACTCTCCCCATGTTCCTCTGTTTTTCTTTGTCACTCCCCTCTCTTTGTCCTTCTCTGTTCCTATCTGTTCGATCTTAATTGCATTGTGTCTTAGATCCATCTGAGACCCATTTTATTCAATGATAGATTCATTTTGTACCAATGGATGTGATTGTTGTAATAAACAATAACATTTGCATCTCTGTACCCTGAATACATGGTAAATCATTTTCTTGTTTACTGAATATGGTGATCCAGAAACATAGTCATCTAGAGGAATAGAATTTAATATATGTAAACACTAAAGAAAAGTTATTTTGAATAATTCTAGGTAGACTGTTCAGAATATTGAACTATACATAGAGTTTTTAAGAATACCTGAACTTTACCTGGGTTCAGATTGTCTATCAGGGTTATGGTTATGGTTATAGCTGCGTGATGTTAACATACACTCTAATATCCATGGTAACTTACCTATGCCATGCACCATAGTAGTACATGGCTCTAGTTAAGCTCTTTATTGGTCACACACACACACACACACACATACACACACACACACACCTGGTTTAGATCTTATCTAACTGACCATTACCAGTTTGTTCATATAAATGGAGAGCACATTTGTGGTGTTCCTCAAGGCTCAGAGCCACTGCGTTTCTCACTGTATATGGTGCCTCTTAGTCACATGATACACAAACATGTGTGAACTTCCATTGTTATGCTGATGACACACAGCTGTGTACATCAGCCATGTCAGATGAGGGCTCTCAGTTCTCCAGGTAAAAAAAAAAACACTTACAGGAAACTAGAACTTGAATGACTTGCAATTTCTTCCTGTTAAATTCAGAAGACATAACTACTGTTACTCGGTCCTAAGGCTGCTAGACATAAGTTAACTGTACACTTCACTGTATTCCCTGTTGTTTCTGCTACATTTGTTAAAGACTTGGGTGATAACATTGATACTGATCTCTCATTTGATTCTCACATTGGAAACAAATGCAGAGTAGCCTTTTCCACTTCAGAAACATCAAGCTTAGAAAACTGCTTTCCAGTGACTACACAGAAAAACTAAATCATGCATTTGTTAGTTCCAGGCTGGACTATTGCTGTGCTCTGTTTGCTGGCTGTTCCTCTGAGTCCTTGGAAAGGCTCCAGGTGGTTCAAAATGCAGCAGACAAGAGTTCTCACCAGATCTAGGAAATCTGAGCGCCTTAGCCCTACATTGGGCTGACGTTCCTGTGCGACTCTGCAACTGCTGCCCTATGGTCTGTCATAACCAATTACATTCTGTAGTAATTGTAGTCCTCTGAGCTTGCTTTCATCTCGCTAATGTTACTTTACCCTTTGTGTTTCCACTTGGTTAATGTTACTTATCAACACCTGTTTCCTTCTGTGGGCTGCTAGCCTGTTAACACTAGCTAACTAGCTCCTTGCTAACTCACAGCAATAGCGTGTTGATAGCTAACGTTATCTTCCACTGCCTGTCACCATATCATTTCACTGCCTGTCACCTGCACTCTTTGCCTTCCTCTTGCAGAGAAGTTGTCTCTTCTAGAGAGACATGTCCGTCAGTTAGAGGAAGGTAGTGCTAGTCCTAGTTTTGTCACTGCAGATTCGACGGGAACTCCAGATAACATTACCTTAGCCTCTGGGATAACCGCTCTGGAAGGGCACATTCCATACGCACTAGCTACGACAACATCATTATACATGTCAGCACCAATGATGCTAGGATGAGGCAATCAGAAGTCACAAAGAGTAAAATAGCTAGGATACGTGACTTCGAAGGATGTGTCAGTATCGATTAATTGTCCCTGGCCCTCTACCAGTCAGGATAAGGGATTCTGTTTTGTAGATAACTGTCCCTCCTTCTGGGGTAGACCTAGCTTGCTGAAAGCAGACAGTCTGCACCCTACTGGACATGGCACCACTATTTTATGTCACATGTCACTAGAGCAGGCCAGGTCACAGGTGATTACAGAACCTGCTAAAGAAAAGCCCTCAGAGGCTGCTGAGTCACACGAGTCAACAACTCCTCTTCTCCACCCTAAGGTTAAGATTAATATGACTAGTTATTCAGTTAGTGGAGAGACTTTAGCGGAGACTACTCTCCTCTCTAATACTCCTAGTCCTCGTTGTGCCTTAGTTGCATGACATAACTGCGACTCTGGTTATCCCTCTGACAGCAGCAATTTGGATTTCCTCATTATGGTGTGCTTTCAGACCCATGAGGCTCATTTTGGTCCAGAGTCAGACAGACCATATCTCGTAACAACTTAGTTCCAATTCTGCTGACTCCCTCCTCTGACATGATCGTTGTGAGTCCGATAACTCTGGAGTTAGGTTTTATTAATATTATATCGCTTTCCCATAAGGCTTTGCTGGTCAACAACCTGATCAGTGATCTCAGCCTTGACATGATGGGTTTCTGTGAAACTTGGTTGAAGCCAGATTGGGTTTTTTTCCCCTTAAATGAAGCCTCACCCTCCAACTATTCCTTTTCTCATGCTGCTAGGGCAATAAAAAAAAAAAAAAAAAAGGTGGGGGTGTAATTTAGAAAACTGACTTCTCTCCTAACATCCTTAGCTTACCTAATTTTGTCTCCTTTGAGCCGCCCTCCAATAAGCAATCCTGCACTTCCTTATCTTTCCTTACAGTAGTGCCCCCCAGGGCCCTATAGTCAATTTCTAGATGAATTTTCTGAATTTATCCATTTATTATAACTAGAGTGGATAAAATCCTGATGCTGGGGGACTTTAATATCCACATAAATAACTATTCCAATTCTCTTAATAAAGCTTTCACAGCTATAATAGACACTTTTGACTTTAACCAATACATCCACGAACCCACTCATTCCAACGGCTACACCTTAGACCTTATTCTAGCTCGCGGCCTAAATGTTTATGTAGTTGTGTCTCCCTACTCCACTGCCCTCTCTGATCATTTTCTTATTACTTTCCAGGTAACACTCCCCTTCCCACTAGTCATCTCTACCACAGTCTGTAGCTGCCGTCCCATTAATGCTTCTACCACTGCTGCACTCGCTGCCCTGCTCCCTACTGCCCTCACCTCTTTCAGTGATCAGGAAGGGTCATTGAACTACTTGACGGACAGTATAAATGCTATGCTCCGTAATGCAGTACATATGGTAGCACCATTAATTATATATTTAAAAAAACAGGCCTAAACACTCAACACCCTGGTTTAATAACGATAACCTGTGTGCTGAAGCAGGTGCGTAGGAGATTAGACCAAAACTGGCACATCACTAAACTAGATGCCTTCCGTCTCACCTGGCAGCGAATTTTCAAAATGTAGTATGGCAAGGGAAGACTTAACATTCATAAAAGAAGCACTACCTGGTTGGCTGATACAGCATTCCTGGTCTGACACGTCACGCGCGTGCATAAAGCCTTTCAAAACCATGGCAACTCTAAACTGTTGTCATCTCCTGAGGAGATTTAAATCCTATTGATTCCTATTGACATCAGACTTTAGACATCCTGAAGTGCTTCAAGTAAGGTATGTACACGTTAATGATGTGTTCTTGTTGTGAAGAGATCATTTTCTGTTTTGTTTTCTTTAGAGGGAGCATGACAATTAAGTGGTGTCATATTTGCCAGAAACTTGATATTAAATTTGTTGGTTGTTTTGTGTCGTCTTAAGGGTCAAAAATGACCCGCCACTATGTTTAACAGCAGAAAAAAAAACCTAGTAGCTCTTTTTTCAACTTGAAATTTTATGACTTTTCCAAGAGTGACCCCCACATTAGAAAAAGGAAAACCTCACCTTTGCTCATATTTCCATGAAGGTTGTACACCACTAGGACTAGCATTTTGTAGTCAAATTCCTCATTGTACAGTGTATAAGAATATGACAGGTGTGTTGTAATAAAAACGAGTGGTGTCCACTGATTAAATGCAGTCTTTCTGCACTGTGAAGAGGGAACACCCAGCTATTCACAAACTTTGCGATGAATGACGTGTTGTTTCTTCATCCAAAACAGATTTGGGTTTGAGTTTTCAATTAAACTGCTTCATTTTAGGGGTCTGGTGAAAGGCAGGTCATTTTTGACCCTTTGGACAGGGGGAATACTGAGCATGTTATGACTATAAGTTAACGTTAAGTTAGTGTTAGCTAACATTTGCTTGTCATATCTCAGCTGACAAAATTATAAATGATAACGTAGGCTAGGACACAAGATATTCAGGATAACAATGTTTTAAAGTAAAGATGTGTCAGAATGGGAGTGTTGTATCGGCCAGTCAGGTAGTTCTTATTTTATGAATATTAATGAGCCTACCCCTGCCACACTACATTTAAAAAATTCACCACCTGGCATGATAGCCTGATAGATTATCAATACACCCTCCACAGCCAAATCCGCCTATTACTCGAAAATCATTAATCTTAACAAAAATAACTCCAGGTTTCTTTTTGACACAGCATCTAAACTAACCCAGAATCGTTCCCCTCAGTCTAGCTCTTTTACAACAAGCGATTTTGTTAAATTTTCCTTGCAAAAAATAGGCTTAATCTGTAGTGATATTCAGATTAGTCCATCAAATCAGTCTGCCAGTACACTCTGCGTCACTGAGCCAGAGATTAATCAGGATGTGCATCCTTTAACCCAATTTAATCCTATTCCTTTAGACACCCTTTCCAAATTGGAGCACTTCGTTAAACCAGCCTCTTGCATGCTTGACCCCCTACCTCCTAAACTTTACACAGAGCTTTTCTCGGTCCTTGAACCAAAAATACTTAACCTTCTAAAGATGTCACTTAAATCTAGCGTTTTACCCTCCACTATTAAAACAGCTGTGATCAGGCCTTTACTTTAAAAACTTAACCGTGACCTTGAAACCTGAAATAGTTATAGGCCGATCTCTAATCTCCTGTTTCTTTCTAAAATACCTGAAAGAATTGTAGCTGCTCAGCTCATAGCCCAGACGTCCTCTAGCAGTCTGTTTGAAATGTTTCAGTCAGGCTTCAGGTGTTTTCACTCTACTGAAACCACGCTTTCTGGAGTGATTAATGATCTCTTATTAGCCATGGACGCTGGTTATACCTCTATTCTTATCCTTCTTGATCTGAGTGCAGCATTTGACATGGTCGATCACACCATATTGTTAAAGGGCCTGGAAATTCAAATTGGTATTCGTGGCCTGGCGCTCTCTTGGTTTAACTATCATCTCAGAGAGAAAGCAATGTGTCCACTAAAATAATGTGACGTCTGGGTACCGTGAGTTTAACTATGGTGTTCCTCAGGGGTCGGTCCTTGGCCCTCTCCTATTCTCCATTTACATGCCCTGCCCCCTTCCACCTTTTGACAATATTACTTGTAGTTATAACATTAGCTTCTATTGCTATGTTGATGATACTCAGATCTTCCTACCGATCAAGTACAATGACCGTTCTGAATTGGCTAACCTTGAGCCTTGTCTTTGTGCTATTAAAGGTTGGATATCTTCAAATTTCCTGATGCTTAACGCAGGCAAGACTGAAATGCTGGTCATTGGTCCCCCTATGCATACGCATCTTTTTAGTAATCTTACCCTAAATTTGGACAACTGCATTATCTCTCAGAATTCCACAGCTAAAAACCTTGGTGTTATTTTTGACTGTAGTCTCTGACTAGTCACTCATATCAATAACACAACCAAAACGGCCTTTTATCACCTCCGCAATATCACCAAAATAGGCTCATGCTACATATGGCTGATACAGAAACCACTGTTCATGCATTTGTCACATCTTGCCTTGATTACTGCAATGTTCTATACTCTGGTCTGCCTGCCTCTAAAACCAGAGGTCTTCAGCTAGTCCAGAATGCTGCTGCCAGGAGGAACTTTGCCCACATTACACCTGTCCTGGCTTCTCTTCACTGGCGCCCAATTCACACCAGGGCTGATTTTAAGGTCATCTTCACTCACTCACTATCTAAGCCGCTTATCCTAACTAGGGTCGCGGGGGTTGCTGGAGCCTATCCCAGCGGTCACAGGGCGAAAGGCGGGGAAACACCCTGGACAGGTCGCCAGTCCATCGCAGGGCAGACACACAGACAATCACACTCACACACACAATCATACCTAGGGACAATTTAGTGTCTCCAATTCACCTAACCTGCATGTCTTTGGACTGTGGGAGGAAACCGGAGCTCCCGGAGGAAACCCACGCAGACACGGGGAGAACATGCAAACTCCAAGGTCATCTTATTAACATATAAAATTCTACATGGGCTTGCGCCAGCCTACCTGGCTGACTTAATTCCATCCTATAACCAGCCCCCTTTGAACAACATAAAACTAAAATTTGAAGTTGTGCTCTCTGCATGGCTCCCTGTTTGGAGTTACTGTTTACTAGTTACTGTTGCTCACTTTTATGGCACTTATAAATGGCCTCGCTCCCCACCCTCTGAGTGATCTGTCAGCTCCTTATAAACCCTGTCATTTACTCCACTCACAAGACACAAGTTTTATGGTAGTTACTTGTTTAAAAAGTTTAAAAAGTTACAGCAAGCTGTAGAGCATTCTCCTTTAGAGCTACAGAGCTATGGAATAGCCTTCCAACTAATGCCTCAGTGGGTACAGCTAAATATCCTTAAGTCAGGCATTCTTCATTAGTTAGGCTGGGCTCCCCCTGATGAGTCCTAGTTCCTCCCTATCTCAGTCTAAGGGAGTCTGTCTTTGCTACTGTTGTCCTGGGACATGCTCACTGCGGGTATCAGGTCCAGCATCCTATGGAGCTGCTTTGTGACAATGACCATTGTAAAAAGTGCTATACCAATAAAACTAAACTGAATTGAATAGAATAGTGTGTATAGTATCAGGAACTCTGGGGCACAGTTACTTTCATATTAAGCCAAGGTTTAAGTTTACCAGTAGGATTTATGTAGGGTTATGCTGAGATCTGGGTTACTGCAGAGTTACCTCAAGGGTTAGGATTGTATCATGATTATGGAATTATCCAGTTTATGGTTATGGTTATGATTAGAACTAGCATTAGAATTGGGTTAAGGTTACTGAAGTAGAAAGTTTATAGTGAAGCTCACAGGCTCTTTTCCATCCATCACTTCCATCCACCGCTTCCTGTCATTCTCTGAGATGGCCTGCAAGGTAACTGGTGTGCCCCTATGGAAATGAGTCAAATGGACACAAACACAATGTTAAAGGTCTCCGTGTCTGTTTAAGAGTCTGGTGTTCTGAGGACTCATAAGACCTGAGTGTTTGTATAATATTATGGCATTGTGATGTCTTCTAAGCCCTGTGTCCTTGTTAGATTCTCCTGTTTTAAGTACTTTCTCATGAACGGTATGTTTGTCTGCAATATGACCAACATTAGCCTGCCTCAAATGTGTTCTTACCTTGATCTGAAATAATCTGAATGGAATAATGAAAGAGAGACTTTGGACTGTAAACACGGCAATCACAAGACTCAACTGTTGACAGTGTACTGAGTGAGTCTGTGAGAGTCTGTGTGTGTGTGTGTGTGTGTGTATGCATGTGTGAACATTTGTGCAGAGTAATAAGTGTACATAGAAACTTCTTTCTATTGAGAAGTGTATTTGCGTGTGTTAAGAAAAGCTGGGCATTTGTTAATACACACTCTGCACTTGTTTCTGTAAATGAGTGTATGTAAAAAAATGCTGTCTTTCACCCTCTACCAAAGAATGTTAGGGCAAGCAAGGCTGAGACAGCCACCAAGTTACAGCAAATAATAAGTGTCTCTTCTCTCTCGTGTTCTACACTCTCTGTTCCATCAACTGCTAAATATTGTCTTTCTTTTAGTTTCTAACAGATTTGGATCCAGACATGAATTTCTGCTTATGTAGGTTTTCTGACCTTTCATATGTTTCGATATCAAAGCAAAAACGCTTATCGATGGACTCGGTTTTCCGACGAATGCAGGACTTCACCTTAAGTTCAGCAGGAGCCTGAGACAGAGAGAAGAGGAAAGACTTAACTCTGCTTACACACACACACACACACACACACACACACACATATATATATATATATTATATATATATATATATATATATATATATATATATATATATATATATATATATATATATATATATATACACATATACATACACACACACACATTTATTTAATCATATTTCACTTCATATATTAGGACATATGATATGTTAACTTTGATAGAGTCATACATTTCTTTCAGAAATTCTATCAGAATTTAAAGACATGTACTCCTTTGGATACATGGGCTCATAAGGACCCCTACATCACCACACTTCATATGGGTTTCCCCACAAAAAGTTCCATTTTTAGGTTTTTTATTTTTTCTCATTTTCTGATCCAAAATGCTGTCAAGCTGTCGCTTCTTTACCGTCACATTAATGTTCCTGCAAACGAGTATTACTGAAACAGTGAGAGTAATTATGGGAACAGTTAGTCTGTGAATGTTACTGTACCACAGAGGGTAATAATTATGGGAATAGTTAGTCTGTGTATGTTTGTAGCACTCAGTAATTTAGTGTCATATTTAATGTGTGTATATGTTTTGCTCTCATTCTATGAGCTGTTGATGGTGTACCTGCTTAGTAGCAGGCTTCTGTTCTGCAGGCACCATGCTGAAGACCTTGGTTTCCTTCTGATATTTACAATAGTATTTAACCCAGGACACACCCAGAGCCCCTGAAACAGAGAGAGAAAAGGATATTATAGGTGATTTATAATAAGTTACAACAGTATTTGTCCTATATGTGTTCTCCCTAGTCTCTCACATTTCTCCTGTATGTAGAGGTAACCCTCTATCGTGGGCTGCCCATGCATCTTTCCAATCTGGGAAGGCTCTTTCATCCTATTCATTAGTTCTTCCATTTCCTCTCGCGTGCTCTCAAAATGATTACGTGTCTGCAGAAGAAAAACAGCTTATCAGAGGAAATGAAAGACATTCTCTGAGGCCTGTTATACTGCTTTAGGTAATCCAGAAATAGTGGCATGCATCTATACATATTTTGCCAATTTCTATTATTTCACACTGTTTTTGACATCTTTTGATCTGGTATTAGAGCATTCATACTTTGTAATGTTGTCAAATCAAACATTAACTTAACCAAAGAATGTTGAAAAAAAAAGTATTCTCTTGCTCACATTCTGTAGGCTGAGCTGGAGTTCTTGTTTGTAAGGTAGAAAGTCCTGAGTCATCTCTACCGTCAGATTATTCAGGGTCAGAATGCTTTGGAGGAATGCCAGCACCTGCCAATCAAACACAATAACAGTAACTCAGCGTCACGTTGTGTAAAAGAGGCTGGATGCGAGTGCAGGTCAGTGCTCTTTTTATTTACAACAAAAAGAGTTCAAGAACTTACAAACTGCAGATCTCAGTATTTCAGGCAGGCAAAGAAACCAATGGTGACACAGGGTAAACACCAAACAACTTCAGACAAGGAATGAGGGGAAAAGAAGGAGTACTTATACAAGTCTTAACAAGCTGAACTAACTGAAGACAGGTGGGATCAATGATTGAACTAATAAGGCTGAACAAAGAAACCCTTAAGTAAACACAGAGACGACTGGAGCAGGAACTGGAGCTGAGGGCAGAACCTCCGAGGCAACTGGAGTGGGAACTGGAGCCAAGTGAGGGGCCTCCCAGGCAACTGGGGTGGGAACAGGAACCGAGAGAGGGGCCTCTGAGGTGACTGTAGCGGGACTAGGAACTAGAAAAGGAACGGGAACTGGAACCAGAACAAGACCAGGAACCAGAACAAGACCAGGAACAGGGCTACGAATAGGGCCAGGAATCAGAACAGGACTAGGAACCAGTAACTGGAGACACTGAAGCGAGCACAGCCTCTGTGGCGACAGGAACAGGATCAGGAACCGGGACTAGAGACCCAGGGGCACGCACAACCTCTGGGTGCAGAGTGTGGCTGCACCCCTGTTCCCATGGTGATTGGATCAAGCACAGCCTCCACAACAGCTGGATCTTGATCTTGAGCTGGGGGAACCAGCACAGTCTCTGCATTGGCTGGATCCAGCACCACTGTCCTCGTGGTGACTGGATCTATAGCTGGGGGATCGACCAGAACTGGAACAGACTCAGGAACAGACTCGGGTACGGGCACTGGAACAGACTCGGGTACGGGCACTGGAACAGACTCGAGAACAGACTCGGGAACGGGCACTGGAACAGACTCGGGTATCGGCACTGGAACAGACTCGGGTATGGGCACTGGAACAGACTCGGGAACGGGCACTGGAGCGAACTCAGAAATGGGTGTGACATCGGCCGGGGTGCTGGGCAGAAGGTCCTCCACAGCACTGGGCAGCGGAACTTCCCTGGCACTGGGCAGCGGAACTTCCCTGGCACTGGGCAGCAGAGAGGCCCAGATGTCTTCAAGAGCCACGCTTCCTTCTGGAAGACCTTCAGGAGCCCCGCTGCATTCGGATCTAGATCTGGCGTCCCTGTCGTCATTGGCTCCCTCAGCCGGACAGAGGCAGGAACTGAGTCTGGTTGTGGAGCTGCAGGGCTGGAGGGTGTTGAGCATGCAGAGGGCGTTGCCAGAGCTGGACGACGACTCCACCAAACCAAATTGGTGACAGAGCACTCCTAGTTCCCCTGACTTTTCCCCTGTCACCTCTAGCAGGAGGTCAAAGATCGCACAGAACTGGAAGGTGAGTTCCTCATAGGAGGCCCCTTCTCCTGCCTTCCGGTCCATCGTCCACTCCAGACGAGTGATGAGGAGGGTTGCCTTGCAGCTGTCATCACGGATCCCTGCATATGCAAAGCACTGCAGTAGGAACACCCTGCACCTCTGAGTGCACCTCTGCACCTCCACCATAGGTCTCTTGCAGATGGTAAAACTGGTGCTGGCCTGCTGCATCCATGACGAGGTCTGGAATTCTGTCATGTTGTGTAAAAGAGGCTGGGTGCAAGGGCAGGTCGGTGCTCTTTTTATTTACAACGTAACAAAAAAAAAAAGAGTTCAAGAACTTACAAACCAATGGTGACGCAGGGTAAACACCAAACATCTTCAGACAAGGAATGAGGGGAAAAGAGGGAGTACTTATACAAGTCTTAACAAGCTGAACTAAATGAAGACAGGTGGGATCAATGATTGAACTAATAAGGCTAAACAAAGAAACCCTTAAGTAAACACAGATCTTATCCAAAACTGACCACTAGAGGGGGAACGATAGGAACAGAGCATGATGAGACCATACCACTATACAACTTATTACTAGTGTAATTCTATCCATTCTACAGTGTCTTGGGTTTATGCTTTGGTAGTTTTTGTTACAATTAAAATTTTTGAAATTATGTTTGCACTCAGAGATTGGAAGAATTTAATCTATTTTGTGTGTGTGTGCGCGCGCGTATGTGTTAGCTCTTTTCCACTAGGACGGTGCTGGTTCCCGTGCCGGTGCGGAGCCAGTGCTGCCTTGGTGCCTTTTGAGAACCGGCCTGCATTTCCACAAGTTTGGGAACCGAACGCTATGTAGCGAAAGTTTGGGTAGTAATAATGTCAGACAGAGCGCATCTGCTTGCTTTTTACTTTTATGCTAGCCTTCCACACAGCGAAACACCTCACGAATTTTGCCCTAAAACTTTTCGCTCCGGGGGCGAAATTCATGAAAATAGTAAGCCTGTCCCCTTGCTCAAAAGTTTAAATGAATGTTCAAATGATGGTCTGCAGTGGTCTATTTGTACCAGCCAGAGCCGAGAGAGAAAATGTTTTTTCTACCACTCTGGGCCTGACTATGTTCATGTAACATGTAAACAACAGCCCGTGTTGATGTTGACACAAATTATTGCCATACATCTTTTAATCGTATACATATTTTCATGCTAGATATAGCCTTTAGCCCACCACTATCTTTGTCAGACTTTTGTTGTTCTCCAGAGAGGCGGGAGTAACGTCAAACACATCAAATGCTGAACTGAATGGTTTTCGCATGGTTTTTATTTGCTTAGACTCTGATGTAGGACCAGCAATTCTGTGGTGCCGTGCCGGTGCCAGCTTTTCAGCGCCGGCACCAGTATTGTGTCAGTGGAAAAGCATGGCCCGATTAGGCACCATGGCAGTGGAAAAGGGGTATGTGTGAGAGAGAGAAAAGTCTCTCACAAGGTGTGTGTTGTTTTGTAATTAAAATTATTCAGTTCCTATCACACACCCACCAAGCCAGTGAGACCTGTGCTAAAAGGTTTGATGTAAATACGTGTACAGGAGACTGAATGGGTTTGTAATTGGATGTAACTGTAATTGTAATTGGATGTAACTGTAATTGTAATTGGATGTGTTACTGACAGACACTTACAGGCTCAACAATGTCAAATTTCTTTCTATCCTCCACCTGTTGGATTTGGTAAACATAGTCAATGGATGACTCGTAGAAGTTCTGCCTTTCTTTCTCCAGCAGTTCATCCGCCTAGATAGGGAAAGACAGAGCAGGAAGTCTCACTCAGGCCAACAGGTCCAGTAATGCATCTGTGACGTTTCTAATGTTTAACAGGTGGTGTTATTGACAGACACAGTGAAAGAGATATCACTTTTGTCTGGTGTTATGGACAGACACAGTGAAATATCACAGAGAAAAACAAAAAAAAAAAACCACAACGGAGGGCCAGACAGACCTTAGTCTCCACTGCCCTCAGAACAATAACACAATATATCTCTAATGTCACACAAAAAGCTACAGAGTATGATTTTTGCATCGCAGTTTGATTAAGTTTTTGATGGTGCTAACAAAGTCATCATTCACAAACCCCATGTCAGGTCACAGAGCAGAAATTCACTGCACTACAAATTCAGAGCGACCAAGTTTTCCAAAAATGTTCTGGGCACCATTAATAGAGTTCTTTGTATGTTCAACTCGAGAGGACTCTGAGTGAAATAAATAAAAGAATAAATATTTCACTGTATAATACATCAGTAAATAAACTTGGAAATAGAGGAAAAGTCAGAAGTTTGGCATTTATTAATATTTACTCTTTTATTTGTGTATTTTCACCTTTCCTTTTCAGTAACATGTAAAGAAGAATAGGGGACAATACTTCGCCTTTCTAAAACTGAGGTAAGAGACCTGCCAATCAACTGCAGCACTCACTGTTGTACCAGCAGCTCATGTCGTGAGCAATGTAAACATACATTTGTCAAGAGAACTGGATCAGTGTGGAATTAAACATACAGGATGAAAACCAATGCTATACCAAGCTGCATTCTGAATGTAAAATATTCCTATTCATCAAAGTAACTTTGTCTACGGGCCGTAAACATGTCACAGAGGGAAATCTGTCTTTGACCCTCAAAAGAATTATTGTGAAGGTTTTGACAGAGAAGGAAAGGAGTTTGTCACAGACTTAATTGGACTGAAATTTACTTTAACCATATTCAGAAATTTGGTACTCTCTGCCAAGCTGAAAGTTGTCACAGTGTTGTTAATTCCAGTTATAACTTAAATCAGAGTAGTCTTAAATGAATCAAAGAGCCTGCAGCCTGGTACTGCAGGATTTGGGCAAACTAAGTAAAATCCATTCAGTTTAATGGTCATGAATCAGGTGTGGTTTTACTCTGCTCTGAATCAGGTATGTTTTATATGATCCTACAGTTTCTGGGAATAATTATGGAAGAACCAGGTCTCTTCCTGCTAACCTCTTGGAGTTGGGTTTCCTTTTTCTTGGATGAAAGACTCATATGTTTCTCCAGCTGGGAATAGTACTTCTCACTCTCTTTTTCAAATTTCTTTCTCCTCTCCTAGAACACACAAACCACAAAACAAACAGGTTTTTACTGAGACTTCACAGTGACAGAAAGCTGCAGGTAGTCACTTGCTTCAGAAAAGAGAGAAGGTTCTAGAAAAATTGGAAGAAAAAAATCTGGAATTTCTTTTACACCACTTAATAAATATGAGTGAAGATTCTAGAACCGTGAGCATTTTATCACTAGTTAATGAAGGATGAAAAGCAGTTCCTATGTGCTGTGAAGTGCTGAAAGGACACACGCACACGCACATACACACACACACACATACACATGCACACGCACACACTCACACACACACGCAAACAGAGGCACATACACTCACAAACTTACACAAGCACACGCATGCACAGACATCTTTTATACATGCACATGCAAACACGCATTTCAAATAATGATGTGTGTGTATGTGTGTGTGTGTGTGTGTATGTGTCTGGACCACAGCAGTTGGCAATCGGACATTTTTCCACGTGTTGTTTTTCCAACTGTCTGTCATGATTTCTCTCTCTTGCACTCTGTCTCTCTCTCCCCCCTCCTTTCCTTTGTCTCTTTCTTGTCTTTGTATTCAAACTCAGTCTCTCTCTCACAGATGCACCCATTACTCATGGACAGTTCCTTTAAGTCTGTACAGCAAAGCAGATAGTTTGACACTGTCCAAAAACTAAGCATCCTTTCACAGTGCCTGTGCCCTGGAAACAAATGCATTGCCTACATACATTACCTGTGTCGGTAACGATGAAAATGACACGAAGGCTGGGAAGATTTCCCTAAAAACAGGTTCTGTCTTTTCTGACAAGTATTTGTCTAAATCCAGATGAGAATTCTCTAAGAAACACTGGTATCTGTAAACCCATTTTATATTATATATTTATATAATATATTTATATTTATATTATATATTTTATATACCAGCCACTGGTCTGAACTCCCTCTCAGGTACTGTTCTGTGTTGTTCCCAGGCCCTGTTTCATTTTCATCTCATCTCAGTGTATTATTTTCATCGAAAGTATCTGGTTGTGTAAATAAAGCCTTTTTCAGCAGAATCTGTTCCAGCAGAGAAGACCATCTTTATCACAGTATCACAACTATGAAGTATTTATTAATACTGTCTTACTTCAGATACTTTAATGAAGCCTGCAATGTTCTGAATGTTTTAGTGTTGATTCATCGATGCAACACTATCACAGGCTTAACACACACGGGAACACCATTTACTTCCTTATTCCAAATGAGGATCTGTCACCATGGGCAGATCATTTGGATATATAAGGTACATGAAACTGGATACAGTAATTAATATGATGTGCATACATGTTACATAACAAATGTCAGGGTTCTTATCAATAGCTACTTTTTTCTGTGCATGTGAGTGTTTGTGTAGGTACACGTGTGTAGGTATACACGTGAATAGTCTTTACAGTGTGTATACAGATGGGTTTAAGTGTGTGTGTGTGTGTTTGGCATTGTGACACTCCTTAGCTGAATCTCACAAGGAAAGAAAAGAGTCAAGAAAGAGAAAATAAAGAGGGAGCGCAGTAACATAAACGGCCGGTGTGTTAAGCCACCGTTAAACTTAACGTAACGTAAACGTAATGTTAAGTCAAAATTAACATAAAGTTAAGTTAAAGTTGAAATTAAGTTAAGGTTAGGTTAAAATGAAGTTCAAGTTGAAGTTAAGTTAAAGTTAAATTAAAGTTTAAGTTTAAGTTCAGTTCAGTTAAAGTTACACTACCCTTTACTGACCCCTGTAGGGAAATTCTTGTATTCTTAATGTATTCCTGTATTCTGGTACTCTTAATGTATTCCTGTATTCTGGTACTCTTAATCCTCTGTATTTAACACATCCTAATCACTCAGGAGCAGTGTGAACATGTGTGTCTGTAAATACCATGTGCAGATCATGCCGGTCTGTCTTAATGCATAACTGTATGCATTCTTATTCCTGTGTGTGTGTGTGTGTGTGTGTGTGTGTGTGTACATATATGGATGGATTATATTTAGATTAAAAATCCATGCAGATATCAGGCTACATATTTGTGTGGGGATGTATATATGTGTGTATGACTTTAGCAGAGTGTAATGGTATCTTGTTTCTCCTACTCTCCCTCTCTGCCTTGTGAGGTAAACTTCTGTCACTCACTTTAGTAACTCCAATCTGGTCCTTCCGGAATTTCTCCAAGGGTTTGATGAGTAGATCACAGGCATTTTGCACCTGCGTGTGAGAGAGAGACAAAGAGAGAGAGGGGGGGGGAGGGGGAGACGCATCTGAATGACTCATATCCTAATACTATTACCTTGTGTATTCAACTTTTGCTCTAGTTCCTAAAATTCTAACAGCAATGAGCATTTTTAAGAAATTCTAAACAAAGTCAAATAGATGCCTTGCGAACTGCTCATAAAAACTGTCATTTTTTCTTGTTCATTCCAGTGCAGTGTCCCGACAGGGAAAACACATAGTGAAGCTGTTGATTCCAGTGCAGTGTCCCGACAGGGAAAACACATAGTGAAGCTGTTCATTCCAGCGCAGTGTCCCGACAGGGAAAACACATAGTGAAGCTGTTCATTCCAGCGCAGTGTCCCGACAGGGAAAACACATAGTGAAGAGAATGGGTAGAGCCTTGTCAATACTTATTTTGATCAAGGTTGGCACCCTGTTATCAATCTGTCAGACTGTTCACCCTGTTATCAATGTATCAGACTGTTTTTGCACTGGTTTCAATACAATCACAGTCTACGTGTTTCAACACCCTGAGCAGCCCTGTCTGGAGGGTTACTTTAGGCCTGAAGAGAGGAAAACAGGTTTTGTACCTATTCTGCCAGTAATTTTTCTTATCATACTTGTTCAGTGAAACATAAAATTACAATAGCTCTCAAATGTCAAAAATAGTTAGTGCCCATTATTTAAAATAAACAGAAAATAATATCTTGCATTAAATTCACTCCAGAGTTTTTATCAGGGCTGAATTTCAAAAGGGTCAAATGTCACTACAGGTGTTTTGGGGGCAGGAAATTGCCATATGTTTACACCAAAGTGAAGAATTAAACAGTACAATCACTGAAGTAGTTAATGAAGATTATATTAAGAGCTAAAGGGTCACTGGCAGTGTGTGGTGTTGGGACTATAACACAAGGAACTTTTGTGCTGTCACAGAATAATCTATAGATTCTAACATGGCTGCCAAAAAAACAAAACTGAGCTTAAGCCAGCTCTGCCTGTGAGTCAGCGGCTTATTTCACTGGAAACATTACTACACTGTCTTAAGTGTTAAAGGCTTTTGGGGTGTGTGCAGCATCGTCGATTGCTCTGTCCGATGAATGAGTCTGTAATGACGTTCACAGAGCAGGAAACATGGCAGGTGAATTCAGTCTGTCTAGTTGTACAGGTTCTGGTGTCTCCAGTCACACATGACTTCCTGATGTCATTTTTATGCCGCATTTGTGCACTTACTAACTTTGTAATTTATGGCTACCAGTTTGGTTGCAGGACTGAGGAAAGTTCTAGAGAATAACACAGAAATTCTGTTTTTTTTTTTCTCTTTTTCTTCTCCAGTGGTACTCTGCTTAATGTTTGTCAGATTCTATTCATTTTTATGTTTTGCAATGCACTGCATTTTGGTGCTATACCAATAAAGGCATTATTATTATTATTATTATTATTGTTGTTGTTGTTGTTGTCTGCTGTGGTGACTTTCTGACTAACTGACTGAGGGGTGAGTTGTTCTTTAACATGCTGGAGTGTGTGACACATCACCCTTTCCCTCTGGACATTAAGATAACTAACCAACATCATTCTGTCATCTTCAACGTCCTGTAGCAGCACAGCGAACTCACGGAATGACTCGGCTGAAAAACAGAAAAGCACACACACACACACACACACACACAGAAGTATAAACACACGCACACACACACACGCATACACACATACACACAAATTATACAAACAAACTTCCATCCAAACACAACCATGACATGAAACACAACTTAATGGAGTCTCTGAGAGCCATGCAGCCAATCAAGTACAGATGTGGTGTGCATATGACCAATTAGAAAGGATACTGATGACTTACCAATGTTCATCTCATCATCGGTGAGTGAATCGCCAATGAAGTTGAACTGGAAGGCTTGAAGTGTCTGAGAGAACTTCTTTACAGCCAGGGAGTATGCTTTTAAAACCCAAAAACAGGGAGGAACGTTAGCATACGTCAGTTAAATGAATCTGATATTGGCCTGGCCAACAGAGCCAAAAATTCACACCATTGTGATTTATAAATTTTATATTTTTTATACTGTGTAAGCAGGTGTTTGTTTCTGGTTTAATCTATAGGTCAGTCTACAGCTAATTCTCCAAAATTAGCAAACTTTGATATGGCAGCATATAGTTAACTCTCTTTTCTAAATACGATTCTGTGTAAAAATGACTTTCCTATGGAGAAAAATCAACGTTGTAACATGGATCTTGCCAAGAACTTTTCCCCTGCCCAGCCACACTCCTATAACCCTCATCTCAGTTAAACGACACTGAACAATTCAGTACAAAAACTCTTCTCAACACATAAAAATGGTTTAGTCAATAAGCAAAACACAAGTATTTTTTCACAGTCCAGCAGACAGAGTGCTTCACTGTGAGATTACACCACTTCGTGAATATCGGTTTATGGGCTACAGTAAAAAGCTATTTTGTTCCTAACTACGGACTGTGGAACTAAATGGAAATTCTGTTTGCAATTTGTCCACTACTGGCCAGTACTAGAAATGCATGCATGCTTCATATTGGTTATTTCCTTGGTTATTTGGTCGTCTACGACACGCTGCAGTGACACAAATGTCTGTTTATGTAAGGACACTGCCGACCCACGCATCTCAAAACAGTACTGTGACATTAAAACAATCAATCAATCAATCAATCAACCTGATTTTTCCACATCGAGGATGTTTTAAAAACTGGTATTCATATTAGAAAATACTGACTTGTCAAAAATTCAGTACCTCAATGTTCAGTACCGATTTCAATTTATTTATTCGTAAGTAATTAGGAAAAAAAAGTTTTTAAAAAAATCGTCCAGCAATGAGCTAACGAAATTAGCTAGCTGGCTACCCAGACTTGCGAGTTAGTTATCTACTGTTCATATATATAACAATTTTCTATCTGTTTGTTCTTAATGAAGCAGATGCTGAATTTTGAACACTCAACTGTGGGACTTCAGATGGTTTCCACTGTGCAGTCCTAGACAGTGAAAAACTAAATATTTAATCTTACATTAAAATTAAATTAGAGGAGTGCATATCTGGACCCTAAAGGTCTTTGAAGGAATCAGATTTTGATCAAAGTAGTAGTGACTGCTGGTTCACAGCTCTGGAAATGTCAACGCTTTAACAGCAAAATCAGTTTTACTGCCAGCAAATCCATATAAGTCCATAAAAGTCTAAGAAACCATATATGGAAAGTGGGACTGACAAAAGACAAAAACAAACTGTAGTATTTGTCTATAGCACAACTGTTCACTGACAGTGTGTGTATGTGTGTGAGTGAGTGAGAGAGTGAGTTTGTGCGTGCGTGCGTGCGTGTGCGTGTGTATGTGCGTGTGCGTGTGTGTGTGTGTGTGAGTGTGAGTGAGAGAGTGAGTGAGAGAGAGAAAGAGAGAGAGAGATAGAGAGAGAGAGCAAGACAAACATGACTTTCCAGTAATAAAGAGAAGGAAGTAAACAGAGAAATGAGAGACACTCATTTTTGACAGTACCCATATCCGTGATATACTGGAGGAAACAAAACTATAAACAAAGTCGTGATGCCTGCACAAGCACTGGGTCAGTATTAAACACACACAATACTTACACACACACACACACACACACACACAGTAACCCTGACCCAGCTCAGGTCGTTTTCTTTACTGCTCCACGACAATGAGTAAAATACTGTAAATCTAAACAGTTCTTCTTCAAGAAAATGACTCCAAGAAAAATTTAACTTGACAACAGTTATATAAAGTTCTTCTAGAAAATTAGTCTAGGAAAACTAAACTTGAACAGTTGACAGTTGCTCAAGCATGCCATTTTAGCAGAAAAGACAAGAGATGACAACTGCAAATTGACAATGGTCCGCCTTAACTTCCAGTTCATTCAGCCTTTAATCAGGTCAGTGTATTGCAACTCCTACATAAGAAAAACAAATCAGATTAGAGACTGGATCTGTTTTATTGATTTATGTGGATTCTTATATTCTAATATAACACATTATTCATGTTATGAGTGATGGTGCCATGTATTTTGTTGTTATTTAAAACAGTCAACACCATCATTAAAGCTGTTCTAATCATCCTCTGAAAGCAATTGCACACCACGTGCTAAGCATGGAGATATGTTTTCCTGCAGTGAGAAATGAAAAAAAAAACAAAAAAACCAGGGTAACTGTCACGCCCTGGTCCTCTCTTTCCCCCTCTAGTGGTTCGTTTTGGTTAAGGTTTCTGCCACTCCCTGGTTTCCTTAGTTCACCTTTACCCCTTTCCCACCAACAAGGAAAGGGTTCCGTTTTGGTTTGTGCACCAAATTTTCAATCGTTCAGAGCATTTCAACCAAAAATAAATTGATTCGGAACCTGAAAAGCTAGTTCCCAGCTGGAGCCAAAAGATATCAGTTTCCAGTGAGAACTGTGATGACATCAGTGGGTGTGTCAAAAAGCTCTCAGGTAATCAGTGCAATCCGCCATCTTGCTACTACTGTTTACTTCCATTGTCCGTGATGACACATCCTTGATTACAACGGTTCCGCTCAAAACTGGTGGAAACGTGGGCTGGTTCGCTAGATGGTGCCAAGGTTCAAAGAATCCTGAACGGAACTGGTTCAAGAACCCGTTCCCTGTTGGTGGAAAAGGGGTACTTGTCGGTCCAATCATTAGTTCCGCCTGTTTTCAGTTAAATAGGCCCGGTTCTTTTTTTTCATTCATTTTCTAAGCCTCTTATCCCAGTGAGGGTCATGAGGGGTGCTGGAGCCTATTCCAGCGCTCATTGGGCAAAAGGCAGGGAAACACCCTGGACAGGTCGCCAGTCCATTGCAGCGCAGACACACAAACACATTCACACCTAGGGGCAATTCAGCATCTCCAATCACCTGACCTGCATGTCTTTGGACTGTGGGAGGAAATCAGAGCTCAGAGGGGACCCACGCAGACACGCGGAGAATGTGCCTCCACACCCTGGTTGCCTGTTCGGGAATCAAACCCAGGACCTTCTTGCTGTGAGGCGACAGCGCTACCCACTGCATCACCCTACTGCCCTAGGTCCTGTTCTGTTGTGTATAAATACTCCCAGTTTAGCCCTCATTTCTTGGTGTGTAATTACCTTGTCTTATGCTGTGTTGGTTTATCTGTCTGCCTGTTTGGAAGCCAGAATATGCAATTTTGTAAGTTCTGTGAAGTCTTTTGTTCCACGTTCTGTTTAAATAAACTGACACTGACTGGCGCATGCATGCAGTCTCCTCAAACAACTGTGACAGTAACATTATGGCCCTGTTTACACCTTGCATTAAGATTCGATTTTGGTGATCTGATCACAAGTGGACAGCTCTAAGTACGTCCGTTTACACCTGGCTTTAGAATCTGTGTCTCGATTGAACACTTGAGATCAGATCTCACTTCCCCTTTGATCGTCTGAGTTTATAGATGGTAGTTAACCTGACAGATGAAATGAGTAGATCAGTATTCCTGTTCACAAAATCTCTGTTTGTGCAAAAGGTGAGACACCTGCCCAGACAGAGAGAATTTAACAATGACAACTCTGTTCTCTAACAAAAACAATCCAAGACTGTGACTAGGCCTGGAATTACCACTGCAGGGCAAAGAGGGTGAATATTACTGAATCAACATTAGATGGACAAATTCTGAAATGTCCCAACAATTACTGACGCAACATTGCACAGAAAGTTATGTTCGTGATGACTATTCTGTCATTTTCTGTACAAAAATCACAATTCCTCAGCCCTTGTGTCGTCTTATCTTTAATCAAGACGAAAGTATGCAAATGAAACACCACACAATCTCTACAGTGAAAAATCTGTGACATTCTGTCGGAAAAAGAAATATCATTTCACTTTTGAACAAAACTGAGCAACGTGTTCAATGTGAATATTTAGGGCACCAGAGTTCAACATCACTAAGTCAACATCAACGATATTCAACATCCCTACAAAAGCTAAAACTGACCAGAAAATCAAGGTAAAGAATTTACAAAAACAAAAGTATAAAAGACATAGTTTAATCCATGAACAAGTTTAACTGAGGCCACTTAATTTTTGATTACTTATTAACTGTCATGTCAGTTAATTTCAGTTTAAAATACTGTTGGCAAGAGAGACATAAAAATGTTAAAGATATCAAATCCCCTTTGAGTTGCGGAAACTCGTCATTACAAAACATATCACAAGTCAACAACATCCTGTGAGTAGTTAGAGAGCGGAAATCCACACTTCTGCTCATGAGTGGCTCATAGCCTGTGTCTCAGTTTGATGGAAAGAAACCGATAAATAGCCGTTTTTTCCTTCCTTTTCTTTTGTATTGAACAACTTTGAACAACAAATTGAACAGCAAAGACATTAACCAAAATACATTTAACCAACCACACAATGGTGCATCAATCAGAGGGGAAAAAAAGGTTTTCAAGTTGAAGTCCAAATCGAAACTCCAAGTTCAGTTTTGGTTCTCAAAAGCTGAGTAGAATAATATGGTCTTCACAGCTTTGGAGTTTATGAAGAAATTTGTAGCATCCATATAGCCTACTCATTCAGTTCACTTCTGAACACCAGAGAGAATAGTTTACATCCACTAAATTTTTACTTGTGGATATAGTATTTGTCAAATAAAAAACTGGGAAACCCCAAAGAAAACATCCCTAAAACGAAAGGAGAAAACATCGATGCCGTGTGTTTGAATCAAGTCTCGAGTGTCTGACCACACTTTCACTGCACAGGACAGGACAATTCCAAAACAAGTGTGAGAAATTAGGCCTAAAGGTTAGAGTGGTGAGATTGGTACCAAAAGGTTGCCGGTTCGAGCCCCAGAACCACAGGACAATGCAGGTGGGGGTGGTGAATGAACAGCGCTTTCCCCTCCTGCGATATGCACGGCTGAGGTGCCCTTGAGCAAAGCCCCTTAACCCCCAACCGCTCCCCAGGCACCGCACTGCGGCTGCCCACTGCTCCGGGTGTTCTTCATCACTACCTTGGATGGGTCAAACGCAGAGGTCAAATTTCCCCATTGTGTGGACAAATAAAGTACTTAATAATAATAATAATAATAATAATAATAATAATAATAATAATAATATTATTATTATTATTATTTCCATCTGAATTCCCACAAAAGCAACAGTCAGAAGCCAATCTTTTCTTAAGGAAAGATTTTGCTTGATAGAACTCGCAGATTACGTAATTTACGTCACTTTGTTTGTATTAAGATACTAACATATAGATACTGTGTCATACATCATGTGACCAGATCCTGCCCCAACTCTGTTTAAAGTTTACCTAGCATTAAGCAGTAATGTCACACTCTAACCAAGTCACTCAGGTACACTTCATGTATTTGTAAAAGTGAGCTATTTGATGTATCAGTGAGTTCCTGGCATAAAGTCCTAAATTTTGGATTTTGTCAGGTGTGGTCGGGAATTCTTTAGGTTAATCCTTATTGTTCCTCAGTCAAAAAATGTCACGCTGTTTAAACCGTTATTATTTCTATCTCTGTTTTCGTTTCCATGCTGCATTGCACCTCTAAGACACATGGTCAGAGACACGAATAACTCACTCACCGTGTTCCTTTAAAGTAACCTACAGTTTCCACGGCCGTTCAGGAGACAGAGAACTGCAGCTAAGCGTAATGATACAGCGTGGACTTTAGACCTTTCTTCATCAACGAAGAGCTGCCTTAGACAGACATGTATTCACTTAACAAATGCCCTGGTCCAATGGAACTAACAAAATGTCAGTAGCCTGCAATCGCTGGCAGCCTAATGTAACATACGTACAGGTTCTTGTAAGCACTCACTGGAATACAGGATAGTGATTCAAGCTACAGGATAAATTTAGAGCAGATGAAGTTCGAAAAGAAAAATAAAACCCACCGTCACCATAAAATGTGGAGATTACAGCGATACAAACAGTACCAGCGGTCATATTTCTCTCTAAATTGTGGGTATACCAGCATACAGTCGTCCACACGGTCTTAATTCAACGTTTATCTCATTCAGGTTAATATACTGAACAAACACTTGCTAAATATATTTGTGAGACGTTGCGTTTTATTTGGGCGCGGTGTCATCAAAGTTTACTACATATAGCTTACTCAAAGTTTACTACATAGTGAAACGAGAGAGAGAGGTGCCGGCGACATCACATCTGCTCTTTCTGTAATTCCACATGGTGACAGTTTGGAAGTATGCCTAGGGAATGTTTCCCCTTCACTGAAAGTCGGTGGTTTATTGTGACACGAAGCACTTTCAAATGCTGACTCTGTAAAACTTTGTCTGATCAGACTTCTCACATAGAGGCCGTCTGCAGTGTCAGGCGGGACTAGAAAACAGATCTAACTAGAAGGCAGTGAACTGAATTTAAGATGATTTAATGACAGTAGGTAATAATTATCTGGTGTCATAATGCTGTTCAACATGATGCTTCTCATTATGCAAGAAAACACATCTCTAAATACCATTCTTCAGTTAACAAATTTAAAAGAAGTAACGCTGAAGTCCCCCTAAGGCTATCTGAATGTCTCCTTCTCAGTTTCCACAGTCGTTTGCCAGCATCCCAGAGAGTTATCAGTCAACAATAGCTGCCGCCCATCTGCCAGTATTTTGTGAAATCTGGCCCATTCAGTGTCTAATCTGATTATTGTACTGTTGCATACAATCAATACTGAGCGGCACAGTCAAGAGGAAGAAGAACTCAAACACGACCTCACTCAACAAATGTTCATGAAACATATGAAAATGTTCATTTAAAACGTTAAGTGTGACTGTACTACACGGAACTTTGAAATCTGCTATTCTGTGGCACCAGCTCTCTGCGTGCAGTAAGACCTGCCATAACACCGTCTTCTCGAGGATTTCCACTAACAGTATGAAAATTGCTCTTACCTTTAATCGTGCTGATCACATTATTACCGTCTTTGATCACATCTTTTAAAAACTTGCTCGTTCTATCCAGTTCCAGTTCGTAAGATTTCAGTCTTTCCCTAAAATCAGGACTGTCCCGATAGCAATCGCTGAACTCCAGCGGAGGATGCCCCATTGCCAGTATTCTGCGATTTTGGCACGCCTAAAACCCGTTTCAGCAGACCAATGTAAAGACTGTGGACTTTGTGTTGCTTTTCACGTGCGCTCGTAAAGTCGAATATGTCTTACTGTTGTTCCGTTCCGTTTACTGAGAGAAGTTAAACATATCGATCTTGATAAAGTTTGACTCATTTGTTGAACGCTGCACTGTATCGCTCGATGCGCCCTTTGCAGACAGAGCCTCCTTAGCAATTCCTCCCGATGAGAAAGAACTGGTCCTTAGATAAATGATTTAAATAAAAGAAAACAGTCACATAATGGGTGTAGCTTATTCTTGGTTTCCCTTTTATGTATTAATGTGCGGTCTCTATACCTTTTGCCACCTCTCTTCGTAGTGAAAGTCATAGGATAGAATTGACAAATGCGGGTTGGGCCACGAAGAAAAAAATACAACCCTCCTACACTAACAGCGAGGGAGTCTTAAAGTGACCGTCTTCACGGTTGGGTCCGGCTGAAACAAGACGGCTATTGTTATGGTGCTTAACCGATTCACACGTCAGTGTCCGTTAACGGCCGTCAAAGTAAAGGAGTCAACCGCACTGAAATTATTACATACGATTATGTGCAGTTGGCGATTTGTAGGGGGATGATGCCATCCCCCTTGTTTGCAAAATGACCATGCATCCCCCTTGTTAACCTGCCACCTCCCTGTATACTCTGTAGAGTGGTGTCAGTGACCATTGGGCCACCCCCTCCACTGTTGGCGCTTGGGCTATCCCCCCTGTTAAAAAACAAACAAAAACAACAACAACAACAACAACAACAACAACAACAAAAACAAGTCACCCAGTGGTTATGTGTCAGCACAGACTTGCTGCAGATGCTATAGAGCTATTTTCACTATTTCTTTCCCTGTTCGGTCTTTCTTTTGTAAGTTTGATTATGATTGGTTGGTTTGGTAGGTTACGATACTTAAGTATTAAAATCACAAATAACTTGCAGTGGCCTGATGTTTCAAGTTGTTCTTATATGTCTGTAAACGATTCCGATACTTTTGTTGTATGAAAGTAAATAAAATAGAAACAAACGGTCGTTTGATATGTAACCCTTATAACCCACATGGGCCTTTGGAGTTACTTAAGATGTGAGTAACGCGATGGTAGCTCTGCGCACACTCATGTGCCAAAATCCTGGGCATGTTTGATGGTCTTGAAGAGACTGTGGCCGTTTAAGGAAGACATGTTTTAGTGACGTATCCATATTACATCCGCGTATGCTGGAAAAGATGGCGGAAGTCGACGAGTCCAACAAACCTCTAGTAAGAATACCACTTTTTGAATTGTCAGCTGGCTTTGTCGATGACTCGTTTTACATGCGTGTGTTAAACAGATTATAAGACGAAAATCGTTGTCTTGTTTTGCTTTAGCACGTGTCCCTGGTTAGGTGTTGTCAGCAAGTAGATCAGTAGCCTTTCTCGGTTGACCAACTCATGTTTGCAGTATACCTGGTGAAAAATAACCGTGCTTTCATGCATAGTTTTGTGCAGTGTTCTCTCCCCCCGCCCCCTTTTTGTCCCCTAACGTTTACAAACATACTATATCTTGGGGTCGCCGTAGCCACGCAATGTGTGCAATTAAGTTAGTCGAAGTAAAACTGCGAATGTAAGCTGTTTTAGCTCGAGATAATTGGACGCACTGAAGACCCCTGCCCAGTGAAAGCATGTAGATTGCCCTGGTCATTACCAGGCAACCGATCAGAAGTATTCAAATGTTGATGCGCTTATTTCAAGGTTATATTACCTCAGAATTTTCTGCTGTCGTCATTCTTTTCTATGCCGTACCATAAGTACACAGACGCGTCAGTGTCTGTTCCAACGTTCGCCATATAAACATTTAAGGAGAAACATCTACTTCTCCTGTTAACAGAACAGCGGAATTATCACATACATCCATGAGGAATTTAGTATTGCCCTGTGATATTCGCTGTAATAGAAGACTTCCTTGCACTGGAAAATGCTGATGTGACTTACTAACACATGTCGATCTGTCATTGGCAAACAAAAGGGAAGATTAAGCACTAACCTTTGGCATGCCTTCTTCAGTGAGTAGTCACTGAGAATAAAATGATGAAAAACAGACAGATCTGTGAATCATCCATAATGATAATGAATAATGAGTGAACAAGTAGTTAACTTAACAGAAGGTGACCTGGTCATCAGTTTAAGAATGGCAATGCACAGAGTATCAGACCAAGTCATCCACACGTCTGTGTTATCTTTTCACTGATAATATGATGAAACATTCCTGTACGTCTGCATCAAACTTACAGTCATGCCACAGAATCATGTGGAACAGTTTTTCATGTGACCATGAACAATCAGCTGAAAAAAGAATTAACACACGGGGTGTCCTCCTGATTTGTTTCTGCAAATTAATACAAGAATCACTACACAAGGCTACTTTTTTTTTTTTTAACTCTAAATGGGTACCCATGGCAGTCCCAGTACTGTCTCCAGGGTTCACAGTGTGTCAGTGTGTAAGGGCATCATTTTAAAAAAGCATTGTTTTAAAAAAATGTCCCGATCAAGTTTTTTTTGCCCCCGATCCGGGTCATTTAATATTGAGTATCTGGCGATACCAAGTGCCGATCCGATACTTGTATTTTCCTAAGCAATACAGTTGCACAATGCACATTTCAAGTACGTTTTTTTAATTACTTTTTTACTTTACAAAATAACAAAGTAATCCTTCTTGTAAAGCTCCGGTAGAGCAGTGTCTGAAATGTAGCGTCAAGTGGGTAAGGTGTACTGTGGGAGAAAATATACGCAAGTGTTCGATTTTATTTAATCTTATAATAATTCAAGTGGTTAAGTTGTCTAACTGTCAGTTACATTGATACAAAAAGAGGCTCTCAGAAAAAAAGTATGCTATCGTTATCAATCCTAGCATTAGTTAAGCAACTGTATTGCTCTCTGTGGTTGTTAGTTTAGGCTAACTCACATACAGCTAAAGTGTTAGGTGTTTCAATTTTGAAATGAAAGCTCAGTTGTTATTTGTAGTCCTGATGATTAATGCTGTCGGAGTACACTGACCTAAAAACGTTCAAATTTAAAAGTTGAAAGAAAACCTGTTTGCCTTATTTTGCCGAATTTGAACGCACCTCTGTATTCACTACCACAAGGGCTGGTCAACCAAAGCGATTAATTCAGTTACCCTCTCGGTAATCTTTTTGGCCTTGCCACTGTCTCAAGGAAATTTCTCTCTCCTTTTAAATGTATATCTTCCAGTGTTTGTTGCTTCGGAGCAGCCTTTGCCTGTGTTACCTGGGTGGGCTCGCTGTATTCCATTGAGTGTTTATTTTTTAGGTGTCGATCGAAGTGGTAGTAGCTTACTGAACGCAGCTCTGTGTTACTACCGCGTCGCAAAATGTTCATATTGCAAACATTAAAAGTGGCTGTTGGACTGCTTTCCTTTTCCAATTTAAAACATATGGACACTGCAGACATTTTAGCTGCGTCCTGCCACAGATCATGCTCTCAGTTTACAACACTTGTGTGACAGCTGATGTAAAACAAAGGGGCTTAGGGTTGTGCTTAGTAAAGCCGATACCGATCAGTTAAAAAATCCCTTGATCGGCCCCGATACCGATCTTTGAGATCAGATTGGGACATCCCTAAAAAAAGGAGTCATTTAAAATAGCATCATTAAAAAAAAAAAAAAAAGAAAGAAAGAAAAAAGAATAGTTTAAAATAGCATCTGCCAATATACAAGTATCTAGGTAGCCAACTGCAAATCCCTTTTTATCAGAAAATCAATGGTGTCTCTTTGGCGTTCTGGTAATTGCTTTACCAAAGATTAGATATGGCGATCCCTAAGATCAGACAGTTTTTCTCAAACCCTTTTCTTTTGCAACCCAACCTGAAGTAGCCTGTTTGGTATAAGGCAACTTTGTAATTAGTGGTAGAATGAAATGCTACTTTCTTTAATGTCAAAATGTTCCACTATGACCTTTAACATGTAAAATGGCAGTGTGTAAAATAGATTAAATAGTCTCTGTTCGTATAGTCAGTATTTTCCTGAGCCCTGGCACATGCTAAGTGAGAGTGACAGGACTGTGTCCTGTACACATTAATTCTGAAGGCTCTCTGTCTTCATGTGGGAAGATACAGAGGCATAAACCCACATCTCTTATTCATCCAGGACCTCACTAATGGTGTTTTTCCCCATCCTCAGTTCGCTGGCTTGTCCGACGTTTCCATATCAGAAGATATTCCTGTGGAGGGTGAGATAAGCGTCCCTGTCAACTCTCAGAACCCCGACGATGAGTTCTCCACCCTGGATGAACCGGTCAAAGACACGATTGTAAGTTCTACCTCACAGAGTTGTCTATGGGACAGAGCTGGTTGTCATGGCGCTGGTCGTCATTGCACTCAATCATGTTTTATGTGTGTTGCCTCCAGCTGAGAGATCTGAGGGCAGTTGGAAAGAAGTTTGTCCATGTCATGTACCCTAAGAAGAGCTCAGCACTGCTCAGAGACTGTGAGTATTGAAATGACCAATCAGAATTCAGACTGAACAGCAGGCTCTGATCATAAACACATGACAGAAGAAAAAGGTGCAGAAGTGTTCTTGACTGTTTAATTAGATGAGAAAGTTTAATTAGCTTTGCTATGTATATTTGTATGTGAGTATGGACTCTGTCGTTGTAAATGATCTGTGCTCTGTTCCACAGGGGATTTATGGGGACCACTGCTGCTTTGTGTTACACTGGCCCTGTAAGTACGCACACACGCAATTGTATTCACATGTATGCATTTTAATGTATTAATTTGACAGCCACTTATCTAACACGACTTCCAAGAGAGACACAGTACGACCCAAGCATGTAGCCATGGCATAAGCCGCAGCTAAGTTCAGCATTAGACAAGATTCAGATGCGGGAAAGAAAAGCTAAAGAAGTAAGACAGCAAACTACAGACAGCAATTAATAAATACAAAAGAGTTCAAACTCAACTAATTTAAAAGCTAAATATATAAATAAAATATAAAATGTATATATTTACTGTAACCAAAATATAAAACAATGAGATATGTAACAATACAATAACGAAAGGAAAAAAAATGGAAAAGTTTATAATTAAGCACTGAGATATTGAACTTCAGGATATTGCACGTTTGCTGAACTGCAGTGGCCCTATGAACAAGTAGTGCAGTTAGGAATACATACATACAAAGGAGCAGTTGGAATGTAAACATCCATGTAGTGTTCTATAAATGTAACTGTAAGTATTGTGTGCAGTAAGTACTGTAAGTACTGCAAGTATTGTAATACTCATAGTCACACAGTCTCAAACAGTCAGTGTCAGTGTTTGGCAGTGCCCAGTTCTCATATGGCTCTCGGGCACAAGCTTTTCTTAAGTCAGTTTGTCCATGATATGATGGACCTGAGGCATCCTCCAGAGGGCAGCAGGTCAAACAGATGATGTCCAGGGTGGGATGGATCTTTCATTATGTTGGCTACTCTACCGAGGCAGCGAGAGCTGAATAAGTCCTCCAAAGAGGGCTGTGAGCAGCAGATGATCTTCTGGGTGGTACTGATGACCCTCTGAAGGGCTCTTCTGTCCGCTGCTGAGCAGCTAGCACACCACGCAGAGCTCCAGTACATCAGCACGCTCTCGATGGAGCAGCGGTATTAGGACACCAGCATCTTCTCCTGCAGGAAGTAGAGTCGCTGCTTTGCCTTCTTGACTACTGTAGTGGTGTTAGTAGTTCAGGAGAGATCTTCAGCAATGTGCACACCCAGGAACCTGAAAACGGGGACCTTTTCCACACAGTCCTCGTTGATGTATAGTGGATCGGAGTCTGCACTATTTTTCCGAAAGTCTATTATGATTTCTTTTGTTTCTGAGGAGTTCAGGACAAGACTAGCTAGCAGTCTTCGGACTTCATCCCTGTAAGCTGTTTCTTCTCCTCCTGAGAAGTCCAACCACAGTCGTGTCATCTGCGAACTTGATAAAGGTGTTGGTGGGATGGGTAGGGGCACAGTCATGGGCGTAGAGAAGGCCATAGAGAAGGGGGCTCAACACACAGCCCTGTGGGGCGCTGTCGCTAAGTGTAAAGGTGGAAGAGAGGTGGGGGCCTAGTCTAACAGTCTGGGGACAGTTAGTCAAAGTCCTTGATCCAGTGGTTGGGAAAGTCCTAAGTTGGTAAATTTAGTAACCAGTCTGCCCGGGATGACGGTGTTAAAGGCAGAGCTGAAGTCTGAAAAGCATGCTCACATAGCTCCCCTGGTATTCATGGTGGGTCAGTACAGTGTGAAGAGCAGTTGCAATGGCATCTTCTGTAGACCTATTCGCTCTGTAGGCAAACTGGTATGGGTCGAAGGTAGGTGGGAGGCTGGCTTTGATGTGCTGCAGAATCAGCCTTTCAAAGCACTTCGTGATGACCGGTGTAAGTGCGACCAGACGGTAGCCGTTGAGGACCCTGATGACAGTCTCTTTCGGCAGTGGAATGATTGTGGCAGACTTCAGGCAAGTTGGGATGATGATGGATTCAGACAGAGACAGGTTGAAGATCTGGATGAAGAGCTCGGAGAGCTGGTCTGCACATTCCTTCAGCGCCCTCCCTGTCTCACCATCAGCACCCTCCCTGTCTCAGCGTCAGCGCCCTCCCTGTCTCACCGTCAGGGCCGGCAGCTTTCCCCAGGTTCACCGCTCTGAGCACACGCCTCACATCACGCTCCTGCACAGTGGCTGTTTGTGGCTGTCAGGATGTGGCTGTTTGAGTCTAGTGGAGGTGTCATGTCTGTCTCCGCTGCTTTCGCCTCAAAGCGCGCAAAGAAACAATTACGTTCCTCTGCCAGCGAGGCGTCACCGTTTACAGTCATGCGGTTGCGTGTCTTGTAGTTGGTGATGTATTGAATGTCCTGCCACACCCGCTGTGGGTCATTGTTTGTGAAGCGGTCCTCAGTCTTCCTCTTGAAGGCTGCTTTAGCCTCCCTGATGCCTCTCTTCAGGTTGGCTCTAGCAGCGCTGTATTGGGCTCTGTCGCCAGACCTGAAGGCGGTGTTACGGTCCTTAAGGACAGTTTTGACCTCCTTTGTCATTCGGGGCTTCTGGTTGGGGTACACCCAGATATGTTTGTCGATGGTGACGTTATTGACGCAGTTCTGTATGTCCCAGTTAGTCCTTTCGAAGCAATCCTGCAACTGTGAGGAAGCTCCTTTGGTCCTTTGGGCCATGTCTTAACTATCTTTGTGGTGGGTTGGTGGGTTGAGCATTTCTCCTGGGGGGGGGGGGGGTATGGGTAGATGATCTGACTGGCCTAAGTGTGGTAGTGGTGTTGACCTAAAACCGTTTGTTAATGTTTGAATAGACCTTGTCTAGTGAATTTTTCCCTCTGGTAGCACATGTGATATGTTCAGATTTCGGGAGAACTGCCTTTAGATCTGCATGGTTAAAATCACTGGCTATGATATGGGCTGTTTCGGGATAGGTGTTCTATTGTGAATTTATAGCACTGATCAGGCAGCCTAAAGCTATGCCAGCATTAGCATCTGGTGGAATGTAAACAGCTGTAACTATAACAATGGAAAGCTCACACCAGTCCTGGGGCCTCATGTGCAAAACCTTGCATAGAATTCATACTAAAACATAACGTACGCACGAAGCTGGAAGGCTGCGTACGCACAAAAATATTCAGATGTATGAAACCGTGCGCACGCAGGATTCCATGCACCATTTATTTGCGCATCTCAGTCAATGTGAAATTTAGCGCACGTGCACGAGCAGCACACTCCACCCTCTCTCCTCCCTCAGGTAGACTGAGTGTAGTACACTAAAGACAAAGCGTTTTATTTGGCACTCTGTCCTCTGGCGTTTATAATAAAAGAAAAAAAAATGGAGTGGAGAAGTGCGGCTGTTAAAGTTGAAGGGTCGGAGAACCGCACGGTAAATGAAATTACTAAGTGGTCCAGCATTGAGGTGGACATGAAGCGAAGGACTGAGCACCGCAGAAGAGGTGGAGGTGCAGGAGTCGAGAAACTCGCTCCATTTGAGCGGAGAGTTGCCTCTGTTGTGGGCGACACTGTTCTTACAGGGGTATTGCAGCATGTGAGGGAAACTCTGAATGCATATAAGATCGCAATGAAGGGGAAAAAAATTTATTTGGGTACCCTTCCTATAGACTACTAGATTTACTTTTATGCATCAGCCTTCCCACAGCCTACCAGATAAAAGTTTACGTGTAAAGATGCAATGATGCCAAATAGGCGTCCCTATTTACAGTGAATAGGCTGCAGCATACGTTCTTTGGCTTTGGAGTGACTTCTTTATTTTCAGTCAAACGGTGCGGCGGCAGGAGACTCCAGCGGCACGCACTCTGTGTCCGTCACTCCCGAACAACTCCAGTGTCTCAGCATCAGGCGTCTCCATTTGGTCCTTCAGACTCGTAAACCAATTCCCAATGTTAGCAGCTTCACTGCATAGCCTCTAAGTGTCGCCAACAGACAAAAACCATCACAAATGTGTGCACGCCAGACATGAAGTTTGCGTGGAGGAACGCACATTGTCACGTTCATTTCTCTCTTTATACATCTGGCCGTGAGTGTGAAAGATGGCATACGCAACGATTTTGTGCCTACACAACGTTTGTCCATGAGGCCTCTGGTGATTTTCTTGGTAGAACGTGAGCTGATTTTCAGGTCTACTGATGCCAACTACAGTATGAAGAGACTAAATGTGTTCTGCCATTTAAAAATAAAGAGACGCTGAGCTGTGGAAAAAGTCGGCTAACCTGTAGGTTAAAAGGAATTACCAGGCGACTTAACATAAACCTTCACATAAACAAACCTTTACAGAAACACATTGTCTCAGCTATGAAGACTGGGCAGCCTTAATTAATTATTACATTCGTTTAAAAAGAGCCGCATGCTGTGGTGTGTATTGTTACTGGCAGATATCGGAATTATATGCCAAGATGAACTGAGTACTCTGGTCTGTTTGTCTGAACAGAGCTGAGTGTTGAGATGCCCTGTGGTGTAAAAGATATTTTCTGCTGTTATAGGATGTTGCAGGGCGGCTCTGCGGACAGTAAGGATGATGGGAACCCACAGTTCGCTGAGGTCTTCGTCATCATTTGGTTCGGCTCCATAGTCATCACCCTCAACTCCAAATTACTGGGCGGAACCATGTGCGTAACCAATCAGCTCTGGCGTTTTTTGTTTGTTTGTTTTGACCAGCATTATGGTATATTTGGAGATCCAGTTAGCGACGAAATATGAATAATTTGTAATAACCTTTCTTATGTTTAATGTGGGGTAAACCAACTTTCACCATCCTGTTTAGCTGTTTGTTGGTCTGTTGAAATGTTTGCTTCTGTTTATCCACCTTGTTTACCTCTGTCTCCACTCCACAGGGCTTGAATACACGTCATCAGTAGCATATTTAATGCATTTTCAGTATCCTTTCAAAAATGATTATTCAAATAGTCTCTCTCTCTGTCTCTCTCTCTCTCTCTCTAGTTCTTTCTTCCAGAGCTTGTGTGTGTTGGGTTACTGTATCCTGCCTCTGACTGTGGCCATGCTGCTCTGTCGCCTGCTTCTCATGATGACGCCGGAAAAAGCAAACAATGCATTTGAATTGATTGGTTTCATTCTGCGGGTTGTTGTAGTCACAGCCTCCTTCAGCTGGTCCACATATGGTAAGGAAGACACAGATATGAATCTGATGAATTATGGATTAGTTATGACTTTCTGAAATGGAAATGAAAGGCGACTGGTTAGGTGAAAGGTGAAGTGACCTAATAATTGGGGGAAAAAAAAGAAGCTGAAAAAATATCTGACTGTTTTAACTTTGACTAGTTCACCAAGCATTCTACAGAAATCCTGTAGTATTTTTTATACTTAAAAAAATCGGAGAAAATGACTCAAACTGTAAATCATGTCAAACTACACTCAGTGATTTCAGGTTCAGATGCCTGTGTTTTGGATTAGCTAAAATTTAAACATACAGGACATTTTGAGTAATGCTGTGCTGAAACCTGCTGTCCTCTGCCCACCTGCAGACTGCAGTCTTGTCCATAATGACATGTATTTTAGACAACAGAGAGCTTTTCAGCAAAACTATTCTCTCCTACTTCTGTTGGTTTTGTTATAGTTATTGTTTTGTTATGATACAACCATTGAGCTATTTAAAACTGAGAGTTCAGCAGCAGTCAGCCTGCTGTGGGTGGATTTGCAAAGCCACTTACAGCACCTACACTGATCTCAGAACAGTAGTCAACAGACATGTGCTTTAACAGCTTCTATGTGCTTGTATGTGTAACAGCTTGTATGTGTATCTTTTCAAATTCACAGCCTCCACAGCGTTTCTCGCAGACAGCCAACCAGCCAATCGGAAAGCTCTGGTGGTCTACCCAATCTTTTTATTTTACTTTGTGATTGGTTGGATGATTCTGACTTTTGCAACTTCCTCTTAACACAAAGACACAATTTGGACTGAGAAAAAAAAGTCCTCTTCCTCACCACGCCTCCGGAGGGAGGGATGTGGAGGGGTCATGAGGGAAGTAGAGAAAGAAGAGAATGAACACTGGAGCAGTGACTGTGTGGTGTTCTGTTGCTTAATTCATGTTCCGTTTCTGGTGTTGGGATCAGCACCATCAGCACTATTGTCACAGAATGCAATGCACTCACTCGTGTGTGTGTGTGTGTGTGTCTGCGTGTGTGTGTGTGTCTGCGTGTGTGTCTGCGCATGTGTGTGTGTGTATTTCAGAACCAGATGGGAAATTAAAAGCGTGTTTCATTTGTGAGTAAGCAGAATTATGATGTGTAGTGTCAGAGGAGTATCGTGTATGGAGGAGTATCGTGTATGGAGGAGTATCGTGCATGGAGTTTGTGACATGCTTTGTGTTCGGTCAATTGAGCTGGTGGACTGACTGGTGGCCCAGAGGGAAAGTATATGTTTTTTGGTTTTTTGTTTTTGTCTTTGTTTTTTGTTTGTTTTTTCATTTTGGGTTTATTCTTTTCTGTATTTTACACATTTCTGTTTTGTCCTCATTAATGACAAGGAGTTTGCCCTATTATGGTGTGTTTCTCATGTTAAGGTAAAGGAAATGTCATTCTAAAGTGTAAAATGAAAGATTTAAAATCAAACTAATGAAGTTGAGAATTTACTGTGTAATCATATTGTAAATGTCAGATGTGTAAAACGACCAGCAGTGCTGTTGGCTGTTTTGTGTGAGGGGGCTTTCTGGCTGCTGATAGCACCTTCTATCTTTATATCTGAGCCATGCTGGTGGCAGGATGAAGGTTTTTCATATTAAACACGTGCTGTGGTTATGATTGACTGGACTCATTATTTTCGCTCTTTCTGTATCTTTTTTCCCCCTTAAACGTCAGCGTCTACGTTGGTAACAGCAGTGATTCCATCTCCCTATGTCTCCCTGGTAAATCCTTTAGTTAAAAAAAAAAAGAAAACTTAACTATAAAAAAAAGTTATCAATTAACATCCAAGTTGACTATTAGTGGTGGTTCAACCAGGCGGTTCACCTTGAGTGGGGTTTAGCCATTGCACTTGGGCTACGCTGACTTTGCAAATTCCCCAAATGCAGGAATCCCGACTTCATAATTTGGGATAGTGGGGGACCGCTTTTGCACTCTCTTCTGATCGTTTGGGCTTCACAGTAGTTAGCACTGTTGCCTCACAGCAAGAAGGCCCTGAGTTTGAATCCCGGCTGTCCCGGGTCCTATCTGTGTGGAGTTTGCATGTTCTCCCCGTTTTTGCGTGGGTTTCCTTCGGATTCCTGCCACCATAAAGACATGCATGCTGGGATTAGCACTCCTGTCAGCAATCTTGCTCAAGACTGTCCATGTGCTCAGACAGAATGACAGGAAGTAAGTTTAATATATTGGAAGCACTTGTTCTTAATATCATTTTTACCTGGTACTAACAACAAATCCTCTCAGTTTACAGGCTTCCTGGGCCTTATGCTGAACTGCCAAAGGAAATCGCAGATTTTCTGTCAAATCTAGATAATGCTGTGAATATCTGTGACTTTAAAATTCACATGGAGTGTTGGAGGGTTTGGAGCACTATGGTATGCAGGTGAACCTGGTTGCGTGCGCAGTGGGGTGTTGGTCAGAACACTTAGACGTTAAGCATCAGGTCTTCCTTTGAAGTGTTCATTGAGAAGCATAGCACAGCACACACAAGGCATTAGGTAAGAGGCAGGCTGGTTAACTGATTTGACTTCCTATGGAAATCTATGGATGGGTAGGTATGTGTGTGGTCTAGAAAAGAACAGGCATACATAAATGGCAGTACAAATCTGCTAAGGCATAAAACCTCACGTAACAGTAACTGAACACACATAACTTAATCAGTTGGACACTAGAGGGAGCTCAAAGCGCACCACTCATCTCACTCAATCATTATCTAAGCTGCTTATCCTGATTAGGGTCGCGGGGGGTGCTGGAGCCTATCCCAGAGAAAGGCGGGGAAACAGGTCGCCAGTCGCCAGTCCATTGCAGGGCAGACACTCAGACAAACACACTCACAATTCAGTGAGTGTCTCCAATTCACCTAACCTGCATGTCTTTGGACTGTGGGAAGAAACCCACGCCGACATGGGGAGAACATGCAAACTCCATACAGAAAGGACCCTGGCCGCCCGGCCAGAAATCGTACCCAAGACCTTCTTGCTATGAGGCGACAGCGCTACCCACTGCGCCCATCAAAGCGCACCAATAAACTCAATATCTTTGGTTACATTCACACATTTTTTTTCATTCGGAATGAAATCGTTCCAGTTGATGATTCTGAACGTACTGTTTACATGAATGCAGTCAGATAGTTTATGCGCATTTACATGTAAGCGTACAATTGGAATAGATACTTTGACGCAAGATCCCACATCCAGCATTCCTGTGCAGCCGGCTTCAAATATGGACGTGTCAGGTATTATAGCCAAGCTTTTCTCAATTATTTTCTCTGTTGTAATAAAGCAATAATTCGAAAGAAACCTCCTCTTTGTAGAGATATTGAACAGGAGAAGGTGAGCATGGGATGCTTTGTGCCGGGATACCGTTCTGTACAGAACAATACCTCTGCTGGCCATTCTGTCTGCCAAAACAAGACAGATGTGAGTGAAAATCCAAAGCAAGGACTGGTGGGACAAAGTTGTCCTACATGAATTTACCAATTTGGAAAGGAGAGACAACTTCAGGATGACGCGACAGTCATTCATGAAGTTGTGCTCAATGATGTAGGGGTACATGGAACCAGAGGAGATTACAGTTAGAGCTCCCATTCCTATCACAATAGTCAGTCAGGCAACTGTATGATGTGTTAAGTAACATAATTTATTAGTCCTCTGAGTATAATAATAATAATATTAATAATAATAATAATAATAATAATAATTTTTGTTGTTACTCCATTGTACAGTATTGGTTCCATTACCTGTTATGTGATATTATTATGATTCTTATTAAGGATTCAGTTAGAGGTATAGATTTTTTTTGATATAATGACTATTTTGGAAAAATATTCCAATATAATTCTATTAGAATTTTTGAGTAGAGCCTTTTTTACATACTTAAGACAACATTCAAAACTCAAAAATGATGAAGGGCTTTGAATTATGTTCCCAGTTTTTTGAACATCAGTTGCAAAATGACTGGAAGTCCACATGATGCCAGTGTTTTGCACCAGTCTGACCTCTTTCAAATGGCTCATCTGCTGCCTAAGGTAAGGCCAGTGAAAGCGTTACTTATTAGTTTAATACCACATTGCAGTGTTTACCCCATCACCTTGCTGTGTTGCCAATTACATTCCACAACAAATCTCTATTAGTCTATGAATCAGCACTAACTGGCCAAAGCAGCCGTCCCAGCATTAAAACAATGCATTTACTCTTTACTCTCATTCTCCCTTTTTTCAAGGTGTGAAGATCATTGAGGGAGAAGAAGTCCGGCTCCTCATCACTGGTGACACTGCATACCCCCTCCTAGACTGGCTGATAAAAGGGTACATCAATTCCCCAAATTTGACCCGACAGCAGGGATCTTTTGATGTATACCTCAGCTCACTCCGGGTGGGGGTAGAGAACACTTTTGGGATGTTGAAGTCCAGGTGGAGGGTGCTTCTAAAAAGAAGTGATTTTCACTTCACCTGTGCACCATATGTAATTGCCACCTGCTGTGCCCTGCACAATTTCTGCCAAAATGAGAAAGAGAATGCCAACAGCAACTGGTTGGAGGAGACTGCTGAGCTTAACACCTTCTGTCCTCAGCCTAACCAGCCAGTGCAATACCACTGGTAGCAGTGCATGGGTGGTGCTAACTAGATACATGGCTCACACTTTCTCCTCCACAACAGTCATCTCCATTGGCAGATTAGTGAAAAACACATCAGATATTCAGCGGTTTAGCAAACCTCCGTTAAAATGAAGCACAAGGTATTTTTTTTTTACAAGAGCTTTTTTTTGTTTTTTGTTTTTTTGTTGTTTTTTAACTAAACAACCTGTCAAGTGTTAGCACTTCTACTTCAATTGCAAAAAAAAACCCGCAAAAAAACCCAAAACCTGACATTCCCAAGAGACAATCCTTTTTTTTTTTCACTAAATACCTAAATACCTATCTTGGTTGTAGCCAGCTGGCCTGTGGTAAACTGGGTAGGGCCGCAGGGGCTATGGATATGGGTGGACTAGTGGGCTGGTCCTGAGAAATGTGGGTAGGGCTGGGGAATTATTGCCCTGAGACCTTCAAAGACCCGCCCCAAGAGACGCTCTGTGGAGCAGGTACTCTCCTCAAGGAATCTTGACATGAGCCTCTCTTCTCTCTCTTGATACCTTTGTTGTTGCTGTTCAATCCTGTCAAGGAATGATTGTTGTTCTGCTGAGCAAATGTTTAGCATTATTGTGTAATCTGAGGGCTTTGGTCCTGTAAGCAGAGTATACACCACTTAAGTTCATTTTAATTTTTGTTAAAAAAAAAAAAAAAACACCCACAAACTGGGTGTGCAATATTTTTCTTAAGCAGTGAGGAATGAACTATTTTAGCTTGCCTGAAATCTCTGGGGGTCATTCATTTGTAGTCATTTGTTCCAATAAAGTATTTCCACTAACTATATGCATGATGGTTTTGTTTAGCATTCAACTAACAAACAAAATGTAGGCCATACATTTAACCATGCACTGAAGCTTATTCGTATGTTAGTGGGATGGGTGATTTTGTGTGTAGCTTACTCTTTTTAGCAGCCCTTGATACAGCAGTGATGTGTGAACTGCTGCCTCTCTCTGTTTCCTCCTCAGTCTTTCCAGAGCCCTCAGACACAGCAATGCAGTTCTCATCATCTAAATATGGAGGGGGTAAAAAACATTAGAAACTATAGCAGCTGACGTTATAGCCTCAATTTGAAAAATGCCCCCGCCTCATTAAGCTCCTCCCAAACGCGTTGAAATAGCTCATTATTGAAGGACTTGCGCCCATCCAAACGCTCAACTATTCGTAATGCTTTTAGAATGTTCAGCATAAGCGTGGTCTCTGTCGTCGACCAATTTTTCGTGGCCGCCATGTTTTTTAAAGCTCTGTCATGAATAGTAAAACGACAATATGTCATTACTTCGTGTAATGAACATGCACAGAAAGTGCCAAGTGCAGAAGACAATCCTACTGAGTGTTTACATTGCTAATATTTTCTTATCAAACGGATTACCAGAAATCTACACAACCTCTTCAAATCTGAATTCTCGATCAGATTGGGGTATTTCATTCCAATCTAGGTGTTTTCACAAAGCATTTTCATTCCAACTAAACTTGAATCCGATTATTAACGGAATATTAGGCTCTATGTAAACGCACATAATGTTAACAAGTTCAGGCACTAAGAAATTAAAACTGCATCACAAGCATGAAGGCGTTCTTACAGGAATTTCACAGCCATATCCCCCAGATGTCAGTTATTATTAACAACAATAAACATGCAAAGGTGGATTACAGCATCAATATTCCAATGCCCAGGGAAATACAATAATTTAACAATCATTTGGTGCTAACATTCACTGATGGCAAGCAGATGCTAACCACAATTTTCTCACAACTTCTTTAACCAAAATGTACCACTAAATACTAGGGATGCTCTGATCAATCGGCTGCTGATCATTATTCTAAATATTCTAAATTTAGATATTCGTTCTAAATAGTTTGATTTCTCTTTAAAGGCCGATCAGAAGAGCCGATCCGGTGGCGCAAACTACGTGAGACATTTCTCTGTGCACGGCAAAAGAAGCTCGCTAAAATGGCTTCACTGGTGTAAAAGTTCTACAAGGCTATATGCAATGTGTGTGAAGCAGAACTCCCTCATAGTGGAACGCAACAGCAACATTTTGATATCACGAACCTCATTAGACATTTGAGAATTCATGTCAAAGAATACGGCATGTGTGAAAGGCAAGCCAGTGCAAAGGCAGTAAAATGAGTTGACCCTTTAGCAACCCAGTCGTCCGTTGCTCAGTTATCAGTTAGTGAGACATTTAAACAGCAGGAACTCTATAGCAGCGACAGTAAGAAGTCAAAAGAAATATCAGCCAAGATAATGGAATTCATTGGACTCAACGGATTTTATTGCATTGTGCATTGTATAGGCTATAATGGTTTCTTATGCTTTCTTATGCTTTGAAACATAGTGCATGGTGTTGAGCCCAGGAAGGCTAAAATATTTACTAAAGTGTTCTTTAGCTGAGCATAGGCTATTATATTGGTTTCACTTTCTTCATGATCTGCATGACCCAAAAAGAGAATGGAATATGTTGCATAAGTTGCCTTCCAATAAATAAACAGTTGCCGATTAATGATGCATTCTCAGTTCTTAATTAACATATTTCTGCAATGCTGTTAAGAATAGTTACTTTTATTGCTATAAATAGTAAAAAAAAAAAAAAAAAGTAATGCTAAACAAAAAATAGAACCCCCCCCCCCCACCAATCACCCTGTGATCGGCGAGGTGATCCGTATCAGCCGATTGTGATTCTGATTATCGGCAATTGGTGATCAGTCCTAAAAACCCTGATCAGAGCATCCCTTCTAAACACACAGCAATATTTAAACTGGACAGGAGTGATGCACTTACTTTGTGTCATTAAACACACGCATTAAACCTTAACTTGATGAACAGGGAAAGGAATGGTAAGTAATAGAATGATCTGCGCCAATAAGCAGAAGAGAGCATGCTCTATGAATTGGTGGCAAAGGCAAACCTCTCAAATATCGGTATTTGCACTACAGGGTTGCTACAGGATGTGAATGCTCAGACAGACATAAGTGTTCAGCAGTGAAAGCATTCTGAATAAAGTAACTCTTATGGTGCTGGGATGGAGATGATACCTTGAAACTGACTGCTGTACCATGCAGTCTCTCCATATCTTGCCTGATAGTTCACAGGGCTGGGTCTTCAGCCTCTCTCTGGAGGATTAGCTTCTTTGTAGGAGCTGGGAACAGGATAGTCTGCTCAGACCCACTGTCGAGCACAGCATAGCTACAATACTAGTAATGATCTCTATGCTGCATTAGGACTCTGACCACCTTGGGGAGAACACGGTTGCTGGTTCCAGGCTGATCAAGTTAAAGTGTCTTAGTGGCAGAGTTTAACAAGCAAGTCCCTTGCTTCGGCTCTCTCTTGTTCATGTCACGCAAGATTTGAAGGTGTTTTCCACTGCATAGGTTCCAAGGTTTATGTAGGATTACAACTGGTAGTTTGGTGTCCATGCTTCTCAGTCAGTGCTGCTATGGTGTGGGTGACTTAATGTTAATTAGTTGGCCACCAAGTGTGCCTCTTCCAGCTTAAGCTTGTCTACAAGGTCCTTATACTTGAAGAGTTCTATCCCATCTGGAGGCAGAAGGTTCCTTAGGGCCAACTTCATCTGGGTAAACTCAACTGGGTGTCTTTGCTCAAGGTCTGGTAGGTATGTGTATGGTCTATAAAAGAATAGGCATACATAAATGGCATTACAAATCTGCTGAGTCATAAAACTTCACATAACAGTAATTGAACACAGACACAACTAAACTCATTGTTAAGTTTAGACACTAAGAAATTAAAACTACATCACAAGCATGAAGGCATTTTCCAGGAGTTTCACAGCCATATCCCCCAAATGTCAGTTATTATTAACAACAATAAACATGCAAAGGTGGATTACAGCATCAACATTCCAATGCCCAGGGAAATACAATAATTTAACAATCATTTGGTGCTAGCATTCACAGATGGGAAATAGATGGTAGTCGCAATTCTATTGCAACTTATTTTAACCAAAATGTACCACTAAATACACAGGTATTTTAAAACAAGACAGGAACAGTACACTTACTTTGTTTCATTACTTTGTTTCACACCCCTCAAAACTTGATAAACAGGGGAGGGAACGGTAATTGGCATAATGCTTTGAGCTCCTGCGATTCACATGACACGCAAATTCGTGAAGTGTTCCTCATTTTCCCCCCAGGTGTGGGTGTGCTGCCCACTGCTCCTGAGACTGGCGGTTGTGTTTACTCACTACTGGTGTGTAAGGATGGGTTAAATGCAGAGGTAAAATCCACTGCTCACTGCTGACAGTGTGTGTGTGTGTGTGTGTGTGTGTGTGTGTGTGTGTGTGTGTGATCTAGGAGATTTAATCTTAATCCTAATCTTAATCTAACTTTACAACTGTTCCTTTGGCTGAACATTGCACCCCAACCGACAGTCCTTGTGCCATCAGTCGCTGCTCCACTACCTCTCCTTTCTTACATGGAGAATGAGAATGATTCACTGAGATTAGGATTTCCCAATATCCTTAAATCTGTAGGGATTAGTCAAAATGCCACAAGACCTACTCACCATATTAATTATACCCTAGACCTAGTTTTGTCCTTTGCCATTAGTGTCGATAATACATCTTCACATTTTGTCCCAAATGGAATATGGAGCATAGATAGAGAACAACACTGGAGGTATTTCAAATAGCACTGGTGCCACACTTTCATCTCCTCCTCTCTCTGATATATGTATCTGCATAGGTTTTATATATATATATATATATATCATTGTTTTTTAATTTTCTTCAGGTACAATCTTTTATTAATTTTGTGCCAATATTTGATGTCTCTATCACCAATGGTCAATTTCATAGTCATTTCGTAGTTCAAGAAAAAAATAATGATTGATACCATCTGGGTGCAAAAAATGGGTTTATAATACCCTCAATATCACCCTCATTTAGGAATTTTGCACTTTTTTCAAAATTTAGGGCATTATAGAAAATCAATAGGGATGCAGTACAAACCTTTAATGGTTCATGTGTTAACCATCCTAAAAATTTTGGTGAGGCTAGGAATAATACTTTTCAAGATATTAATGCTCAAACATGGCTTCCCAGATAAGGCGTTTTTGAGAGTGTAAAAATGTAAAAATATCAGGGGCCAAAAAAATACAAAAACATTGGAATTGAACAAAAATACTTTACAGGTCTTAGTTTTTGGTCCAAAACATTATATAGACAAACTTTGAACAAAACCTGAGATGGTGCTGCAACCACTTTCCTGGATTCTGTCAGATTTGACAGGAAATCATATTTCACACACACACACACACACACACACACACACATATATATATATGTGTGTGTGTGTGTGTGTGTGTGTGTGTGTGTGTGTGTGTGTGTATAGCTTGGATTCAGTTCTTTGCCAAGTGTCTCAGTCATTTCAGTGAACTGAGCTGTGCTATTCTGTGCTATCTGTTTTGTCCTGCTCCACCTGTCAAACCTACTCTCATCCACACCTCATGAGAGAGGGTATACTCTTTCAGATTGGTTTGACTGCATGACATCACAATGCAAAGGTTTCCTTCTTCAGTGCAACTTGTATTTTACACCCCACACTTGACCCCAATTCACCATTGCTTTCGAGGTGGCCATGGTTATTCTCTGTTGATAAGACGCATATTGGAGTGGGCGATTGCAGTATGGGAGAAAGGCGGCGTGGTAGTCATGTCATATGACAGGTTCATTTCTTTATCCCAGGCAATGGTCGACCATCCACCAGAAGGTAAAGCGTGAATTGACTTTTCATACCATCGCAGCAATAAGTGAATGGAATTAGCCAACTTTCTGCACAGTCTTCAGAAAGGGGCTAAGAGAGGATGATGACCTAAACCTGAATTCATAAATTCATCTTGCAGTAAGTATTGCTAATCTCCTTGTCAGACATCACAACCTACATTTGCCCTCCATGTTCAGGGTAAAACAGAGACCGTACCAGTGCAAATAAGTTGCCTGTTTCTCAGCACTGGAAAGACATCAAAGAATGCAATTAGGACTGTGTCTCTACTATGGTAAAGAGGGTCATCAGTGTTCCATCAGACCATAGATTCCCCAATTCTGCCTCTGAGGTAAGTACCGTACCTTCCTCTCTGGCATGCAAACTGTCTGAGGTACTTGTTACAGTCTACTTTGGTGATTTCTGTCCTGTTTTCTCAGTCCTAGATTCAGGATCCACAAGAAATTTCACTGGTGAAGAAACAGAGCATTCATTGCATATTCTCAGCCATCCTCTTCATTCTCCAGTTTCAGTCAGTGCATTAGATGGAAAGCCAGTGGGTTTTGTTCAGTCCAAATCATTGTTTAAACCATCATGATTCACTTCCACTCCTGATGACTTTGTCACAAGAATATGTAATATATAAAATATCCCCTGGTCTCAACAACACAACCCTATTATCTCCTGGAGAGATTACAGCATGCATTAAACGTCCCTCCATTTTGACATCCCCAAAGAAATTCAGGATCTATCCAAGACGTTTAGTTAGTCCAAATTCAAGTTCAAGTTTATTTAAAGCCCAATTTCAATGTTTACAGCTTTAAAGCCCACAGGATTACAACAAGCCAAGCAGGGCATGACTTAATCCTCATAGTGGGCAAGAAAAAACTCCCCCAAAACCCAGATGATATAAGGAAAAACGGGAGAGATCTTGAGAAGAACCACAGAGAGAACCCCCTTCATGGACAGACAGGTGTACAATAGGTGCTGACCCAGTGGGAAAATTGCAAACAACACAGAAATAATGAAAATAAAAACACACAGAAATAAAGATAACAAAACAGCAGCAGGAGCTCAACCGAGGTAGGCAACATAGCCACAGCAGCGCAGGAAAAAGACTAGCCACGAAGCCGCAGCAGCTTCCAGGGTGATGAAGATGAGGAAGATGAAAAGGAGGGAAGAAAGGGGAGGATGGGCACACCTAAGAGGAAAGCAGCCACATTCAAACAAGTCACTCATGCTCGAACAAATGAGACACAAACATAAGGGAGGAAAAGGAGAGCATTAGTAGGGTTTCAGCACTTAACAAAATAAATAAAGAATATAGTGTATAGATGCATGAATGTAGCCATGCTAGTGGCTATGGAGGGCGCAGGAGGAGCAGGGCCACGCAGGGAGAGCAGGGCCAGGGACAGCAGGGCATGGAGACAAAGTTTCAAGTTTCAAGTTTATTTAGAGCCCAATATCACTGTTTACAGTCTCAAAGGGCTTTCCAGGCCACAACAGTCAAAATCAAAACAGGACAGCACCCCCTGACTTAATCCTCTTGGCAGGCAAGAAAAAACTCCCCAAAAACCCAAAAGGGAAATGGGAAAATGGGAGAAATCTTGAGAAGGACCACAGAGAGAGAAGACCCCTCCTTGGCCAGACAGGTGTGTAATAGGTGCCGACCCAGCGGGCAGTTACAATTGCAAGTAAATTAGAGCATGAACAAAGGGGATGGCAATGCTGACAGGAGGCTGACAGGGGGATGAAAGATGATAACACCAGGATGGATTGGTCCAGAAGGCAGGAGGAGTCAGTCCACTACTCACACAAACAGAGGAGAACGGGTTAGTAACAGAAAGTGACGTTGTCAAGACAAAAGCAAAGGGGAGGGAGAAGGAGAGAGAAATATGAGAGGCATCTAAGCTGGCAGAAACTAAACTAAACTATACCAGGAGAGCCTACAGGTAGGTAGGCTATTCCAGAGAAAAGGAGAATGGTAAGCAAAGGCGCAGTGGCCAGTGGAATTCTTTTTACTCTTGGAACAACTAATAATCTAGCACCCTGAGAGTACAGGGTGGGGGGGGTTATAAGGTGTAATTAAGTCAGATAGGTAGGCCGGCACAAGCCCATGCAGAGGTGTAAACTCATTATAGAGCTTTAAACTCAGTCACTTTTAAATATTAATACCTGTGCTGCCCTCCTAATGGTGTTTTTGAACCAAAATTAGACAGCCAGCTAAACTCCCTCAATAAGCAACACGAGAGTCAGGACATAGCTTTCTAGCTCCAAGTTTAATGCGGACTCTTGTAGAACATGTTGACAAGGTAAGAGAGTAAAACTGAAACAATAGAAATGTGCATCGAGTTACTTATATACGAATAGTAAATGTATAGCCATATGTTTGTCAGGCACTACATATAAAGCCAAAACAAAACGAACTGTGCTCATAATATTGTAAATGTGAATTATATACTACAGAGGCACAATGTAACATGTCTTATAGTACGGGCACCTATCAGCCAGTATCTAACTTTAATCAAATATAAGCATAGAAACGTCCCATCGACAATCAAGATTCGACAACACTGAAAGGTAACCTTACAAACAATAAAAGATTACTCACAGGCTTACGATGGGGCAAATGGAAGGATTACAACAGATGTTAGGATGCTATGTTGATCTGCTTAGATCTCCCTTACAGCTGAAGCGTGTAGTCCACTTCCTGTTTCCTGTTCATACTGCTGCAATACCACATTTGACCAGAAGGTCAACTGCCTGGAGGGCAGAATAATAGCCACTTCCTTTGGTTCCTGCCATGATTGAAAAACTCTGAGGAGTGAAGATTTTAGTTATTGTCATGACTGCTAGGGTGAATGGGTTCTGTTCCTTGCCTGGGCAGAATATGTTCAAGACTGCCTCCATCACTCATCCGCTGGTCTGACACTGTTTCAGTGTGTCCTTGGCTAACCTCCTTTGTGCCCCTGGAATTCCAGCCAGATCCAGGCTCCTGTGGTTGACAGCTCCGACATTGTGAAAGAGAGTGAGAGACAGCACATGTCCGTCTCCAGAGGGCTGTGTGATGCCATAAATCCCAAATTGACTGTCACTGCAGTGAGAACGCTGTTTACCAAATTGGGGATTGGGTCCGGCTTTTAAACTTCACCTGCCCTGTAGAAAACTGAGTGCCCATTTTGTGGGTTCCTTCAAAGTCCTGTGGAGGGCCAACCAGGCATCTTGCACCCTTCAACTGCCTAGAAATTTCTGTATTTCACCCACATTTCACCCACAGGCAGGTGATCCCTGGGCCGCTGGCTGACACAGTACCCTACAACACACCACCACCACCTCTGCATACTGATGGTTCACCTGCTTAGGCTGCTTATGCTGTTCAAGCACTCTCAGACTCTAGAGGACATGACGGCCAGACTGGCCTCCCCATCACTCCAGAGGTTGTCTGGTCCGGTGTCACCTTGCGACTGGAGCCATGCGTCAAGGAGGAGGTACTGTTACACTTTCGTCTCCTCCTTTCTCTGATCAGACTTATCACTGCTCCTATTCTCCGGATTACTGACCACTGTTGTATTCTGATCATTGTTAAATTACCTCACGCACCTGTTTCATTCAGTTACCTCATTTCCCTCTGAGTGTACATATATCAATTGGATTCACACAGTTCTTTGTGAAGTCCCTAAATCATTTGAGTGTATCATTTGAGATCAGAATAATCCCAGATTTCTGTTCAGCACAGTGGCTCAACTGACCAGGAATTGAACCATAGATCCTATTACAATACCACAGTAATGACTTTTTGTCACAGTAATGGCATTAGGAAGGAAACTGAAAGCAGTAAACCTCTAGTTACAGCATCTCAGCCAAGTGACCGCATCTTACTACTGGTATTACCAGATCCTAATGCAGCATTGGACAGTTTAGATCTCAATATACTTCTGGACAGGTTTGAGAATTGTGGTGGCATTTGTGGACACAAACTAGCATGGTTTAAACCTTATCTGACAGACCACCACCACCTTGTAAGGGTAAACAGGGAACTGTCAGACATCACACAAGCTACATACAACTTATGTCTCCTCCTTTGCCTGTGGCAACTGGTGGAGAATGCGAGCAGGAGACTTGGAAACCAACATTTGAATCCAATTCTCACTTCAGGATGCTGCTCCATCTCTGGAAGGCATACTGCAGCAGTTGCTTCAGGTAATGTTCTAGAATCAGCAGGACTCCTGGTAAGTCTCAGCCACACTGGGAATTCTTACACAGCAGCTGCTGCACAACCAGAGCCAGCCAGCTTCAACACCAGCCCACAAACACTAGCCCACCAGCTCCTGGAGGAGGCAGACTTGGAAGGTGAGGAAGGTTTCCCTGTGGCTAACACACTGCCCAATCTATTTTGACAGATTGCCTGGGCTAACAGCTTCACCAGAGAACAATGCCAGGACTAGTGAAGGACTGTTGGAAGTAGATCTAGGTGATGAAGGGGGAGCATCAACAGAGGGGACACTTCCCTTCCTAGTACCTCCTGGTATGCAGTGGCCTTCTCTACTATGCCTCAACCAGATGGGAGGAACAGAGGAAACTTCAAGTGTTGCCATAGAGCCAGACTGATTTGATAATGAAGTTAGCCCATGTACAACTTATGGCCAGTTACCTAGAGGCCTGTAATATAGAGAAACACATCCAAGATAGGCTCCAATGGCCTAGACTGACAGCAGAGGGCAAGAACTTTTAGCAGTACTGTCGCATTTGTCGGAGGATGGCTCTGCAAGTCTTACCCCCAAGTCCCCTGATCCCTCTAACCATCACTGAGGTACCATTTGAGCGCATGGGCATGGACCGGGTGAGGCTGTTTCCAAAATTTACCAGAGGTCACGAGTACATCCTTATCATTCTGGACTATACCACCCATTATGGAGAGGCATTACCCCTCGGAATGCCACATCCAAATCCATTTCCTGTGAATTGTTCCTGCTTTTCAGCAGGGTTGGGATACCAAAGGAGATCCTGACTGACCAAGGAACATAATTTTTCTCTCGGCTGATGGCAGACCTTTGTAGGCTCCTGTGGGTGAAACACCTTCAAACATCAGTGTACCACCCACAGACTGGTGGCCTCATGGAACAGTTCACAGTTGCTTTTACTCAATTCAGCAACATGCTCAAAAGGATGCTCAAGCATGTGGTTACTGAAGGCACATGCAACTGGTACTTGGTGCTGCCCTGTGTGCTCTTTGGTGTCCAAGGAGTTTCCCAGGCCTATACTAGCATCACACGATTCAAGTTCCTTTTCGGCAGGGAGCCAAGGGGGCTCCTGAAAATTGCAAAGAATGCCTGAGAACAGCAGCCTCAGCACTACCATTGACCATATACAGCAGATTCAGAACTGAATAGAGAAAGTGATGCTGGGGTGAGGGAGAACATGGAGCAGACCCAGCATGCCCTGCAGTGAGCTTACAGTTGGTGAGCCCATTCCCCATGAGTTCCAGCATGGTGATGATGTTCTTGTGCTCCTGGCTAGTGCAAACTGTAAATTTCTGACCACCTGTCATGTACCATACACAGTTGTTCAAAAGGTGGGGCTGGTCACATACTGAATTCGCCTGCCAGGATGATGGAGGCTAGAGCAACTTTATCATTTCAACCTCCTTAAGAGCTAGGTTAAGCCTGTCCCTCTGTTGTCTGCCTGCGTTCAAGAGGCTGCAGAGGAGATACACATCAAACAGAAGCTCAGCCCAGTGCAACAGCAGGAGCTAAGGAAGCTAGTGGCACAATTCCATGATGTGTTCTCCTTGACCCTTGGCTGCACTCAGGTCATCCAGCATCACATCAAGACCTCCCAAGGGAACATCATCTGGCAGTGACTGTACCAAATCCCTGAGGTGTCATGTCAGGCTGTGGAAGTGCAAATCAAGAAAATGAAGCAATTAAGGGTAATAGAAGAGTTCCAAAGGCCCTGGTCCAAAAGCCCCTGGTTCCCAAGCTGGATGGCACCCTTTTCCTCTGCAATGACTTCCAGAACTGAATGAGATTAAGTTTAGGTTTCCATGATTGTGTGATCTGTGAACAGTGAGCTTGTCCTAGTGAACACACACACCAGACGCAGGAGCAGTGGGCAGCATTCCTTGTGCCGGGGGAGCATTGGGGTTCTCTAACCTTTAGACCATGGCTGCCCCCAGATGCCAGCTTAACAGCTACCCCATGCCTTGTGTGGATGCGCTGCTGGAACGGCTAGGTAAAGCAAGGTTAATTTTGACTCTTGACTTGACTAAAGGCTGTTGGCAAGTGCTCCTAACTCCTGAATCTCAGAAGAAGATGGCCTTCAGCATACCACCATGCCACTGGCAATACCAATTTCTTCCCTTGGTGTCCAAGAAGATCCTGTCACGTTCCAATGGATGACGGACATTGTCCTCTAGCCCCACTGAGGCTATGCTGCTGCCTCCCTGAATGATGTAGCTGCCCATGCAGAGAGTTGGGATGAGCATCTTGTTTAGCTATGCAAGGTGCTAGAAGCAATTGGGCAAGCACGCCTGACTGCCAACCCAGCCAAATGTCACTTTGGCCTGTCAGAGGCCCAACAACTGGGCTACCAGATTGGAAGGGTCTTCCTACGACCACAGGAGAAGAAGACAGAAGCAGTGAGGAAATTCCCCCTACCAACAACTTAAAACCAGGTATAGGATTTCTTGGGGGGTTGGTGAGATACTATCAGTGCTTTGTGCCGCACTTCTCGTCCACAACCTTGCCGCTGTCAGACCTGACCAAGAAAAGCCAAGCTGAGAAAGTCCAGTGGACAACAGCTGCGGAAGAAGCATTTCAGGCCTGAAAGCTGCATTAACATCCGGGCCTATCCTTGGAATATCAGACATTAGCAGGGCATTCTGCCTACACACAGGCGTCTCTGAGACAGGCCTGAGGGCAATGTTATCTGTGGACTTTGGTGGCAAAGTACACTCCATTCTATACCTGTCCCGGAAGCCACCTCCAGTTGAAAAGCTCCATGCAGCCTGGAGCTCAGATACTAACTGCTGAAGCAACATTTCAAACTGATGATGGACCTATAGTAGATGGCCTGGGCAAACAATACCAGTGCTTTGGTCACCAGATGGTTTCTGGCAGTCCAGGATTTCCATTTCATGGTACAGCACCGCGATGAGGTGTCCCATGGAAAAACGGATGGTTTTTCTCGGATGTATAGTTGCTAGTCAGGTCAGATTTGGCAGGTAAAGGCTACTTCTGTTTACCCACCCAGTTTCAGATGACTGGCTCATTGCTTGGGAAGGGGACTGTGATAGCTGCACTTCAGGGGATTAGCTCTGTGCCTAATCATGGCCGAGGGGTGCAACTTCAGTCCCATACCTAGAGACAGCAACCGTGCTGCCAAAGCCTAAATAACAACCGCAGCACTGGCCTTCCAAAACACCAACGAAGAACACCACATGGCATTTTAGCAGGAAATCTGGAGGCATGTCTGGCAGCTCATCAGGAAACTCATTAATTCCCAGCTAAAAAGGAAAGAAAACAAAAACAAAAGCATATATATATGTGTGTGTGTGTGTGTGTGTGTGTGTGTGTGTGTGTGTGTGTGTGTGTGTGTGTATATATATATATATATATATATATATATAGAGAGAGAGAGAGAGAGAGAGAGAGAGAGACTCCCAGGTGTCTAGATAAGCCAACTGTAATAGGGACATTAAAGATGAGATGGGCAGTAACTTCATCCTACTGACTTCAATAAAACCAAATTGTTTGTCCTTGAACCCAAGTCCTCTAGAAATAAGGAACCTCAGTTTGATTTCTGTTTAGACGGTCTCACTGTTCAGACAGTCTCACTGCCACACCATGCACAGTTGAGAACCATGGGGTCATGATGGAACACCCTGGCAACCCATATTAGTAATTTATCTGGAGCATCCTTCCTTGATCTCAATGTTTTCACAAACTGATGCATTAGTGCTCTATTCGCATGCTTTTACTCAATTCTGTTGATGATTTTCTGCCAGCATTGGTAGTTTTAATGGAAATATTTTTAATATGACTGTCTTCAGTTTTTTCCAAATCTCCTCATGCCTCTAAAGGAAAAATACAGAAATAAAATGAAAAAAGTAGATAGCAATATGTCATTTAATAAAATAAAACATTCTGCATTTCACATTCAAACATTGTTCTCTTTGCAAATTGTGTCCTGCAGTGATACACCCTAATACTTTATATTCTATACCAGTAGGAAATTTGATTGGCTGTTTCCCTATATTGAATGAAACAGAGGGAGAGGTAAATGTGAGTGGCAGGTCATTCACACCGAAGAGCAGTTCAGTGTCTGTTTTCTGTGTGAACAGAGAAGTCTTTCCTTTGTGGTCCATTATTCCTGACAGGAGGCAATTTTCCCTCAGTTGTTGAACACACAAATGGATCTGACGGTTTTGGCATGATAATCAGGAGGTTTGACTGCTGGTATGACTGGGTGAGCAGAGTGAAGTCTAAAAAATTAGTCCTCATCTTACTGTGTCCATGTCTTCATCATAACAGCAATACATAAGAGAAATACAAACATTTCCGGACCGTGTGAGAGGTAATGTCCACACAAGGTTTTTTGTTGGAGTTAGAGCATGGAGACCCAGCAGGCCCCATTCAGTCCCCTCAAAGTTTCCTCCTGCCTTTGAATTACATCTGTTCACCGAGGGTCTTTGACACAGTGTAATGTAAAGATGATTTGTGATATTGATATTGTGCAAGAAATCAGAAATTTGAATCACTTCATTACTAATGCAAAGGTTGCATCTTGGAGGATTAGCACCACATCAAACTTTGGCTAAGGGGCGCCACTTCAACACCAAACCCAGGGACAGCAATCACTTGGGCTTAGTAACAACAACAAAGGGACATGATCAACCAAAACAAAAACAGAGGCATGTGGAGTAGTGGCTGAAAACCCTAAGGAGGTGTGTGGTCAGCAGCTTATCAACAGATCCATTAGGTCTCAGTTAAAGGAGTGAGCCTGGGGACAGGTAAGTAGAAATGATAGAGGAATCTTGTGAGTCTCCCATAGAGCCGAGCCGCCTCCCTGACTGAGTGCCACTTGCCTGATAATCCAGAGGAGAAGTTTGCGTCAGCCAACCAGGAGCCCAGGATTCGATACCTTGCTGGACCCCCTGAGACCAGCAATGTTGTCTGTCCTCACCGGAAGCCGACAACCAGCCCATAGACACTCAGCCCAGCCCAAGACCCATACCACACTGAGCATCTCCACACCAGCATCCTGAGAACCACTACAATGGATATAGCACCCCTCACAAGTGTTAAAAACAACTGTTTGACTCTGTCTCCTCATACTCCCACCACACTGAGTATGAAATGTATAGAAGGGAATTGTTTTGGTCTGTGGTGCAGTAACAGTCAACCTGAAAGACATTACACATAATAATGACTTCAGTGCAATCAGATGTTGCCAGATAGACATATCTTCCAACAAACAAAAAGACAGCAATTACCAGATAGGTGTGGCACTGTGCTGATGACATTAATGTGTATCACAATATTGCATCACCTCATCTCACATTCAGCCTACCAGCGTTCAGCGTTGTCAGACCACTAATCACCTGTTCCAGTCATCAGTCATCAATTTCACCTGTTGACTGTTCATCTGTCTACCCTGTGCATATATACCCCTTTATTTCAGTCTTTAATTTGCAAAGTCTGTTAATTTTGCTGGAGAGTCAATGCAATACCTTCATACTTTATCATCATGTTTCCTGTTTGTCAGATAAATCCCTGTCTTCGTTTTTGTTTCTTAAAATATCATTGTGTTAATAAACCAGTTAAGCACATGCATCCAGTGTCGTAGAGCTTAACTGACAATGTGCAGACAGCATAAACATACAGACATAACATAAATGTGCAGACATACTTGTAGTGAATCTGAAAAAGCGCATGGAATCAGATACAATATGAGAAACTAGCACGTAACTGAGTAAAGTGACAATGTGCAAACGAGCTATAAGAATTGCAAGTGTGAGAGGGATGGAGGTCTTAGAAGTGTGTGGGTTCAAGGAAATGTGGGTGCGTTATACACACTCATTCAGGAGATGGATGGCGTCTGGGAAGAAGCTGCATGGATGGCAGTGTGTAAGTAGCGCCTGCTTTGTACCATCTCTGAAATGGCAGTATGGTGAACAGGGGTTGCCAGGGTGGATGGGATCTATGCAGATCCTCCTGACTCTCTTCCTCGCTCTAGATAAATTCAAGTTCTTGATAGAAGGGAGCTGGCAGTCAATGATTCTCTCAGCAGAGTGGCCAATGCATTGCAGCCTGGACTTGGAGAGGATGAAGGCAAGGGGAACCAGAGAGAGATGGAGATGGACAGAAATTAACACAGGACTGCTTTATAAATGTGCTGTCCATTGAGGCTTCAGGACTGGATATGAAAAATGGTCAACCAGAGGGCTGATCTGTTTGGCTACGCTGAAGATGGTGAATACAACTTTAGACTTTTGGGATTTCAGCATTTCCCGGCCAATGCAGTTACTATTTTGGGGGCAGCCGTGGCCTAATGGTTAGAGATGTGGGCTTGCGATGGGAGGGTCACCAGTTCAATCCCTGGGACCGGCAGGAAAAATGTGGGTGGGGGAGTGAGTGAACAGTGCTTTCCCCTCCCACCACTTAACCCACAACTGGGTTGCCCACCACTCCTGCTCCTGGTGTGTGTGTGTGTGTGTGTGTGAGTGTGAGCTCACTACTGGTGTGTATAGGATGGGTTAAATGCAGAGGTTAAATTCACTACTCACTGCTCACAGTGTGTGTGCGCGCAAAATCACAGAGATTCTAAAATTTAAAAAAAAAAATCAGAATTTCAGCATCCCGAGCATAGATGTATGAATTTGTTAGTGACTTAATTGTTATCTGTAATGTTAGGAATTTGAAGAAAAAATAAAATTATAAAACAAACATTTTGGATCAGAGGACATGGGGAAAAAGCAGTAGCCTCCTGGCGATACAGTTTTTTTTTTTTTTGACACATTCTCCTTCCTCTGAGGCTGTGGCATTCTCACACAGACAGATTCAGAAAACACTTTTAAAAAAATCTTAGTCGATTTCTCTAACCAGCCAGTTGGCTCTCAGATCACCGTCAGTTATCGGGTTTAAAAAATGCCAGATGTCTGACAAGGCACGGAAAGCGCATTAGGCAGTCAGCAGGGGGTGCTACTGAGGCGTAAGAATATTGTTGTCTGCTTTGAGTCAATTTTCTCACACTATGGCATATGGTAAGAAACACTGTGGTGTTTGTTACCATAATTGCTCTAATAATAATTTTATGAACAATCAACTACTTGCTCATCTGCATCAAGAGTTACCTCCAGAGAGTGTATTTGAATTGAGTAAAACTCTCTCTGTATCCATGATTATTGGGTATTGGTATTGTTATTGGTATTGTGCAGAGAAACGATTCCCTGCCTCAGTTTCAGTGCTCAGTGGACTGTCTGGTCTGAACAGACTCAGTTTCAGTGCTCAGTGGACTGTCTGGTCTGAACAGACTCAGTTTCAGTGCTCAGTGGACTGTCTGGTCTGAACAGACTCAGTTTCAGTGCTCAGTGGACTGTCTGGTCTTAACAGACTCAGTTTCAGTGCTCAGTGGACTGTCTGGCCTGAACAGACTCAGTTTCAGTGCTCAGTGGACTGTCTGGTCTGAACAGACTCAGTTTCAGTGGTCAGTGGACTGTCTGGTCTGAACAGACTCAGTTTCAGTGCTCAGTGGACTGTCTGGTCTTAACAGACTCAGTTTCAGTGCTCAGTGGACTGTCTGGTCTGAATGGAATCAGTTTCAGTGCTCAGTGGACTGTCTGGTCATAACAGACACAGTTTCAGTGCTCAGTGGACTGTCTGGTCTGAATGGACTCAGTTTCAGTGCTCAGTGGACTGTCTGGTCATAACAGACTTTTATGTTTTGAGTCACAGAGTCAAAGTCAGGGCATGTGACAGCCATGAAGGATGAAAATCAAGTGTCTCTGAACATTAGACACATTCCTCATTTAAAATGTCAGTGTGTGGGCATTTCCAAATGCGTGTTCTCATTACTTAGACAATAGTAATTTCTATATGTTTTCCCAACATTGTAACATTGTGCACTGACAGGGTTTGCTATGCTGGAGTGGGAGAGGTCAAACAGGGATGGCCTTTGTCTAGACAAACCACAGTTGGAGCCTGTGCCTCTAGCAAATGTCACACATCACAAGTCTAAAACCTAGTTTGTGTGTCAGTTTTTTAGTGTGAAAGAAAGATATTACGTGTGCATGTGTGTGTGCACGTGTGCATGTGCGTGTGCACGTGTGCATGTGCGTGTGCAGATGTGTGTGTGTGTATGTGCGTGTGTGTGTAAGTGTAAGTGTCTGTGCGTTTGTGAGTGTGTGCGTGTGTGCGTGTGTGTGAGTGAGTGTGTGCGTGTGTGTGTGTGTGTGCGTGTGTGTGTGTGTGTGTGTGTGTGCGTGCAATTATGTGTGTGTGTGTGTGTGTGTGTGTGTGTGTGTACGTGTAAGTGTCTGTGCGTTTGTGTGTGTGTGTGTGTGTGTGTGTGTGTGTGTGTGTGTGTGTGTGTGTGAGTGTGAGTGCGTTGCTGATTAGCCTGGGGCAGGTGTCATGTCTCACAGCAGGAGTCAGCTCTAATAGATAAGAATTCAGTCAAAGCTCAGGTAAGTATAAAGTGTCTCAGTACACTTCAAAAAATCTCTGTTCATTTCGTGAGGTACAAACAATTTTTGGTGAAATCCAAGTCCAGCATCTAGGTGTACCTTCTTTAGCACAGACTAATTCATCATTTTCCCAGAAGATGTGGCAAACCTATTGTAGTGTCTGGGTTTTTGTGCCTTCAGGGTTGGGTTAACTTTAGGTTTCATTTCATATTTTTGGTTCAATCAGTTGAACTGCCCCTTAACTGCCATGACCCTGTTTAGTGCATCTTCCAAGGGAAGGCTGACTGTCATTTTCATCAAAGAACTGATTCATAGAGCATGTGTACAAACGTATATTAAGACCTTCCAGATACAATGAACTTATATAGGCAGTTTTCTGATATTGGTCGGCTGTGACTTGCTCTCTGCAGATCGCACTAATCTTCCAGCAGTTACAGTTTACCTTATTGATGTGCATATCTGTGGAGTGTGTTAGCAGTTAGCATTAACTACCATGGTGCACTTTTCCCATCTGTCATTTGGCATCAGTGGGAAAGACATGCAGCAGTCTGCTAACTGTTAGCATTAGCTGCAGATGAGCTCATTTCCTTCGCTGCAACCCCAGGCACTAAAATATGACCAGTTGGCTCCGCCCTCATCTCCTCTCAGCTGCATAGCCCAGCACAGAAGCTCAGAGGAGAACTGGTCAAACTCTCTGACAGAGGTACCTACATGACCCTTCACCTACAACCTCTGACCCTAGCCCAGGACCAGGGCTGACTGCAACATGACTTTGTTCTGCTGTCTGAGTTCGCTCTTCAGCAAAGCCAAGGTAAGGCATCTGTATACTATATATATCAGGAGCAGGGTTAGGATAACAAGTGGTAAAAAAAACATGGTATACTGCTTTCGAAACAAATGTGTTACTCATACGTAACTGTGGGATAAATCAGTTGATAGCTAGGGTCTCATTTGATTAATGTACAGTGCATCCTGTCTCTCAGATATTCTCTTTGGTTTCATGAGCCCTCTGTGAAATGCTTATTAACGCTCCTATCACCTGTCAAAACAGCCAAGTTTATACAAGGTATTTTCATAGCTCCAGTTTTTCATAGCTCCAGTTTAAGATTAAGATTTTAAGATATATATTTTTTAATATTAATTCCTAACCTTTACTCTGTGCGTGTGTGTGTGTGTGTGTGTGTGTGTGTGTGTGTGTGTGTGTGTGAGAGAGAGAGAGAGAGAGAGCTTTGAAGTTTGGAACATATGAACACTGTCAGACAAACGGACATTCCAGTCATAAGAAGTGGGTGTAGGAATGGAGAGGTGGGTGTAGGAATGGAGAGAAATGCTACTCTGTACTCACAGCGATGTGTGAGCCAGCCAGAACTCAGTTACTGCAGCAACTGTTTTTTAAAAGTAGCCTTCAGTAAGGTTCTGTATGTTACAGCCAATAGGATGCCTTTGTGCAGCTGTGACATCACTACATTCCAAGAAGAGTTCACATATATTTAGCTTTTCCACCACACACACAGCAGCGCCGCTGATCCAAGGAACACTGGAGCTTTGTTTCGTGGGAATTACTGAGAAGAAAGTGACATTATTTCAGTATTAGATGAAGTTAACAGCGATCACTTCAAACACAAAAGACAAGCAGTTAATTACATAACATACACATAAAATATCCTATCCCAGTAGTTTAATTTTTTAAAGACAGATTTTTTGTTGTCATTTTACATTACAGACACTTAGGAACAGGGACAGTTCAGATATTAAAGACAAAGAAAACTAAACAAAAATCTAGTTGCTCTTCCCATTACAATAGCCAATTTAAAACAACAACAACATAAAACACAAATAAACCTAAAACCACAAACTAACGAAAACTCTGGAAGTGCAGGGCTCACACAGCAGCAGTCTTGCAGACATATCGTACCTGAAAAAAAAAAAAAAAAGAATTATTCCCAACATGTAAAGCATTATTTGGAGAGAGCAAGGCACACTGCTCAGTTAGTGTAAGACAGACCAACAAGGCAGGCCTTTTTATCTTATCCACATTAACAGCCACTCCTACTAGCAAAACCTCATATCACAAGATTTCAAACAGGCACCTCTTCTTTCAATCTATCACCCTCTTCTTTCACTTTGTTTTTATTATCTGAAAGTGGTGGGATGTCTTTGTTTGAGATGCACTCTTGTTATCTCTGGAATATGTTTTATCTCAAACAAAATAATCATATGCTCATGTTATGTTTCAGAATTTATCGATGGTATGGAGGCCTAGGAGCTCTGGTAAGTACTCAGTCGTTGTGTCAGTATTCAGTCTGGTTGTGTCAGTGTCACAGTCTGGTTGTGTCAGTATTCAGTCTGGTTGTGTCATAGTCACAGTCTGGTTGTGTCAGTATTCAGTCTGGTTGTGTCAGTACTCAGTCTGGTTGTGTCAGTGTCACAGTCTGGTTGTGTCAGTATTCAGTCTGGTTGTGTCAGTATTCAGTCTGGTTGTGTCAGTACTCAGTCTGGTTGTGTCAGTGTCACAGTCTGGTTGTGTCAGTACTCAGTCTGGTTGTGTCAGTATTCAGTCTGGTTGTGTCAGTACTCAGTCTGGTTGTGTCAGTATTCAGTCTGCTTGTGTCAGTACTCAGTCTGGTTGTGTCAGTATTCAGTCTGGTTGTGTCAGTACTCAGTCTGGTTGTGTCAGTATTCAGTCTGGTTGTGTCAGTATTCAGTCTGGTTGTGTCAGTGTCACAGTCTGGTTGTGTCAGTACTCAGTCTGGTTGTGTCAGTACTCAGTCTGGTTGTGTCAGTATTCAGTCTGGTTGTGTCAGTACTCAGTCTGCTTGTGTCAGTATTCAGTCTGGTTGTGTCAGTATTCAGTCTGGTTGTGTCAGTACTCAGTCTGGTTGTGTCAGTGTCACAGTCTGGTTGTGTCAGTATTCAGTCTGGTTGTGTCAGTACTCAGTCTGCTTGTGTCAGTATTCAGTCTGGTTGTGTCAGTACTCAGTCTGGTTGTGTCAGTACTCAGTCTGGTTGTGTCAGTGTCACAGTCTGGTTGTGTCAGTACTCAGTCTGGTTGTGTCAGTACTCAGTCTGGTTGTGTCAGTATTCAGTCTGGTTGTGTCAGTACTCAGTCTGCTTGTGTCAGTATTCAGTCTGGTTGTGTCAGTATTCAGTCTGGTTGTGTCAGTACTCAGTCTGGTTGTGTCAGTGTCACAGTCTGGTTGTGTCAGTATTCAGTCTGGTTGTGTCAGTACTCAGTCTGCTTGTGTCAGTATTCAGTCTGGTTGTGTCAGTACTCAGTCTGGTTGTGTCAGTGTCACAGTCTGGTTGTGTCAGTACTCAGTCTGGTTGTGTCAGTACTCAGTCTGGTTGTGTCAGTGTCACAGTCTGGTTGTGTCAGTACTCAGTCTGGTTGTGTCAGTGTCACAGTCTGGTTGTGTCAGTATTCAGTCTGGTTGTGTCAGTACTCAGTCTGGTTGTGTCAGTATTCAGTCTGGTTGTGTCAGTACTCAGTCTGGTTGTGTCAGTGTCACAGTCTGGTTGTGTCAGTACTCAGTCTGGTTGTGTCAGTACTCAGTCTGGTTGTGTCAGTGTCACAGTCTGGTTGTGTCAGTACTCAGTCTGGTTGTGTCAGTACTCAGTCTGGTTGTGTCAGTATTCAGTCTGGTTGTGTCAGTACTCAGTCTGCTTGTGTCAGTATTCAGTCTGGTTGTGTCAGTATTCAGTCTGGTTGTGTCAGTACTCAGTCTGGTTGTGTCAGTGTCACAGTCTGGTTGTGTCAGTATTCAGTCTGGTTGTGTCAGTACTCAGTCTGCTTGTGTCAGTATTCAGTCTGGTTGTGTCAGTACTCAGTCTGGTTGTGTCAGTGTCACAGTCTGGTTGTGTCAGTACTCAGTCTGGTTGTGTCAGTACTCAGTCTGGTTGTGTCAGTGTCACAGTCTGGTTGTGTCAGTACTCAGTCTGGTTGTGTCAGTGTCACAGTCTGGTTGTGTCAGTATTCAGTCTGGTTGTGTCAGTACTCAGTCTGCTTGTGTCAGTATTCAGTCTGGTTGTGTCAGTACTCAGTCTGGTTGTGTCAGTGTCACAGTCTGGTTGTGTCAGTACTCAGTCTGGTTGTGTCAGTACTCAGTCTGGTTGTGTCAGTGTCACAGTCTGGTTGTGTCAGTACTCAGTCTGGTTGTGTCAGTATTCAGTCTGGTTGTGTCAGTACTCAGTCTGGTTGTGTCAGTGTCACAGTCTGGTTGTGTCAGTACTCAGTCTGCTTGTGTCAGTACTCAGTCTGGTTGTGTCAGTATTCAGTCTGGTTGTGTCAGTGTCACAGTCTGGTTGTGTCAGTACTCAGTCTGGTTGTGTCAGTACTCAGTCTGGTTGTGTCAGTGTCACAGTCTGGTTGTGTCAGTATTCAGTCTGGTTGTGTCAGTACTCAGTCTGGTTGTGTCAGTGTCACAGTCTGGTTGTGTCAGTATTCAGTCTGGTTGTGTCAGTACTCAGTCTGGTTGTGTCAGTACTCAGTCTGGTTGTGTCAGTGTCACAGTCTGGTTGTGTCAGTATTCAGTCTGGTTGTGTCAGTACTCAGTCTGGTTGTGTCAGTACTCAGTCTGGTTGTGTCAGTGTCACAGTCTGGTTGTGTCAGCACTCAGTCTGGTTGTGTCAGTGTCACAGTCTGGTTGTGTCAGTACTCAGTCTGGTTGTGTCAGTACTCAGTCTGGTTGTGTCAGTGTCACAGTCTGGTTGTGTCAGTACTCAGTCTGGTTGTGTCAGTGTCACAGTCTGGTTGTGTCAGTACTCAGTCTGGTTGTGTCAGTGTCACAGTCTGGTTGTGTCAGTGTCACAGTCTGGTTGTGTCAGTACTCAGTCTGGTTGTGTCAGTACTCAGTCTGGTTGTGTCAGTATTCAGTCTGGTTGTGTCAGTGTCACAGTCTGGTTGTGTCAGTACTCAGTCTGATTGTGTCAGTGTCACAGTCTGGTTGTGTCAGTACTCAGTCTGGTTGTGTCAGTATTCAGTCTGGTTGTGTCAGTACTCAGTCCGGTTGTGTCAGTATTCAGTCTGGTTGTGTCAGTGTCACAGTCTGGTTGTGTCAGTACTCAGTCTGGTTGTGTCAGTATTCAGTCTGGTTGTGTCAGTACTCAGTCTGGTTGTGTCAGTACTCAGTCTGGTTGTGTCAGTATTCAGTCTGGTTGTGTCAGTGTCACAGTCTGGTTGTGTCAGTACTCAGTCTGGTTGTGTCAGTGTCACAGTCTCCTCTGGGAGTGCTGTGCTTTGTGTGATTTTGGTTTGGAATGAGTCTGCTCTGATTTTCTCTTAGTTTCTCAATGTGTTTTATGTGGGATAGTGCATTAATATGTGTGTTGAATGTGGGACAGTGTGTTAATATGTGTGTTGAGTGTTGGACAGTGTGTTAATATGTGTGTTGAGTGTGGAATAGGGTGTTCATATGTGTGTTGAGTGTGGGATAGTGCATTAATATGTGTGTTGAATGTGGGACAGTGTGTTAATATGTGTGTTGAGTGTTGGACAGTGTGTTAATATGTGTGTTGAGTGTGGCGCATTGTGTTAATATGTGAGTTTTATGTGAGATGGTGTGTTAATATGTGTGTTGAGTGTGGAATAGTTTGTTAATATGCGTGTTTTTGTGCGGTAGTGTGTTAATATTTGTGTTGAGTGTGGAATAGAGTGTTCATATGTGTGGTGAGTGTGGGACAGTGTGTTAATATGTGTGTCGAGTGTGGGACAATGTGTTAATATGTGTGTTGAGTATGGGATGGTGTGTTAATATGTGTGTTGAGTGTGGGATGGTGTGTTAATAAGTGTGTTGAGTGTGGGACAGTGTGTTAATATGTGTGTTGAGTGTGGGATGGTGTGTTAATATGTGTGTTGAATGTGGGACAGTGTGTTAATATGTGTGTCGAGTGTGGGGTGAGGTGTTAATAAGTGTGTTGAGTGTGGGGTGAGGTGTTAATATGTGTGTTGAGTGTGGGACAATGTGTTAATATGTGTGTTGAGTATGGGATGGTGTGTTAATATGTGTGTTGAGTGTGGGATGGTGTGTTAATATGTGTGTTGAGTGTGGGACAGTGTGTTAATATGTGTGTTGAGTGTGGGATGGTGTGTTAATATGTGTGTTGAATGTGGGACAGTGTGTTAATATGTGTGTTGAGTATGGGATGGTGTGTTAATATGTGTGTTGAGTGTGGGATGGTGTGTTAATAAGTGTGTTGAGTGTGGGACAGTGTGTTAATATGTGTGTTGAGTGTGGGATGGTGTGTTAATATGTGTGTTGAATGTGGGACAGTGTGTTAATATGTGTGTTGAGTATGGGATGGTGTGTTAATATGTGTGTTGAGTGTGGGATGGTGTGTTAATAAGTGTGTTGAGTGTGGGATGGTGTGTTAATATGTGTGTTGAGTGTGGGATGGTGTGTTAATAAGTGTGATATGTTGTACATTTTTCAGTCCGTTTCATTTTATTTTATGTTTTGTTTTATTTTGGGGATGTGTACAGCTGTGATTAGTTTCAGCCACAGTTTCTGGTTCAGATGATTTTCTGAGAAACACAGAAATCATTCTTAAGCTTGATGATCTCCAGAAACCTCAACTGGCCCATTCTATTAATACTCTGTCAGTGGATTACACTTCCCAAAGATCTACAGCAAACATACACACCATCCTTAACATCTCCCTAAATACAGCTAAATACAGCTACGACGAAACCGTCATAAGAAATCCTCTAGGCGTCAGTATTGAAACGATTGGATAAATCATGGAGAACTGCATGTCCCACAATGCATAGTGGATTTTTGAATTGTTGGGGGACAGGAACTCCAGGAGGTTTTCTAAACTAAGATTTTTCTTTAAATTCCCACAGAAAGTCACGTTCAAACTAGAAGCAAGGAAAAGGGAATATCTATTCCCGAAAGTTATCCTTCCAACTGTGAAAGAATGTCGGTTTTATAGGTGAACATCCACGGCGGAAAGATAGGGGCTAAAGTCAGAAAGAACGTTAATAAAGACTGAAGAATGGATGATAGACCATGTGAGGGATCTCCAGCAAAACCTTTAACTAAACAGTTTCGGGAATCTACATACAAAGCTCTGACTTTACTGCGGAAGAAAGTTAACCAGCGATATATTGCAGGTAAACGTCTTGACGTATGGTTCTACCATGCTGTTGGTCTAACTTGGTGTTGGGAAGTCGCCGTTTCTTTTAAAGTTAAACCGAAATTGAAACATTGCAGGGCAGATGGTTCCCGAAATCAATCGTTAAAAGCGAGAATTATTCAGACCCATTCAACATGACGCAAACGAGTTACTTATACATTTACTTACGTATTTATTGTTACCATTGTTTCATGCCATATGTTTTACAGTTGTACAGAAACATTATTTCTTTCCAGAATCAAGTCGTCTTGTGAACATTACTCAGATTAATTCAGGAAATTTTGTCTAGTTTCTTCGTGTAATATGGATAGATTTTTCGAGAAAAATGGTTCTCATGAAGTGGGGGAAAAGAATGAGCTAAAGTGAACAGAATATCAGCGTCTCGGGAATTGTGCTGATAGAAGCACAATCTCCGAGACGCAGATGTAGTCCTTTCGGTGATACCGCCATTGTCTAAGAGCTTTAAATCCTTCCGAGGTTTGGTTTTCGGCACCCACAGCTGCAGTTATTTGCGCATAAGTGTTAGCTCAACATATGTTGGATCTAAGTCGGGTGTGGTGCATCCAGCGGTGGTGAGGCGGCCGCCGTGTGTGTGTGTGTGTGTGCGCGTGCGTATGCATATGCGAGGGTTGGTGACGGAACTTCAGCTTAGGCACCCAGCACCTTAAATTCAGTAATGGTCAGCACTTTGTTTTATGGGGCGCTCAGTCAGTCTGCAGTAATTTCCCATAGGTATTAATATGCGCGTATATTTTAAAGGGGAGGGAAAGACGTCTACTCTTGGCCTCGAATCGAAATCACTTTAAATTAAAATTCCCCTCTAAAATGCGGTTTTTGACAATGTAATTTAATTCATAGACGTTATTCTTTCGGCCTTTTATCTGCCGAAGAGTAACAGATAAAATCATTTCGGAAATGTCTCGGCTGATTTGCTTAATTAGTATCCTAGCCACACGCGCCAGTGTTAGCTGTAATTAACAATTGTCTGTACATCAGATCCAAGCGCTATAATTACCCTCTTGTTGTCTAAGCCTGTTAGATCTGGAATTAACACGTTAAAGAAGTATGACTGAGAATACCAATAGGGATTTGTTGTGCTATGTCATCAAACAGAAGCTGAGAGATTGGATGGTACAGAATCATTGTGAGAATGAGTGCTTTGGTGGTTTGTATTGATCTTGTAAGTAAATTGTCTGTTATAGCTGCCTATCTAATTGCCAAAGCTTTTTATAGAAAACACTGAATTGGCATTTGGTGGTCACATTTCCCCCCCATGTTGTAGGGGGCTTTGCATATGCTGTATCTGAGTCAGGTGGAGTGTATATGGTACTAGCAGATTGGGGGGGGGGGGGGTCTGGCCTGCTGTGGAAACCTCAGGCGTGGTAGTCTGGTGGATTGTGTTTAATTCTATCAGTGCTAAGCACTTGAAATTTCTCTGTCTGACCATTAGAATAAATTGTGTTTCCTATGTGGAAAACAGCTCTCTCCAGCCCAGGCCTCCACAATGGCATCCCTATGAACCTACAGCGCTTCATTCAGAGCTTGATAGTTGATTTATTAAGGGAATAATGGAAAGTCTTAAGAGTTATAATGGTAGGTATGAGAGGCAAAATAGGTGATATCAAAGTGGTAGGTACTGTGAACTTGCATTGTTCGGTCGAAGTTAGAGATGACATACAAAATTGACCAATTTTAAATTAACTATGAGATAGGACTGGGAAGTATAGCCAAAATTCATATAATGGTATAATTTCACTTTTAATATAAATTATTTGGATTATAGTTATAAATTATTGTTGATGTGTGTACCTGTTTTTAATTCAATAAAAAAAATAGTTCTGTATGTTCAGCTCAGTCTCACTGTCCTCCATTTCTCCATATATCACTGGTGATTTTTCAAAATTAAAAATCTTTTCATTGAAATTGCAGTACGAATTTAGTCATCTGACATGTTAGTCTACATGTATAGCCTAAACATGAATATAGTGCATGGCTGATGTGAGCAGAGTTAAATGTCTTACCATAGCAGACACCTTTGACACTAAGGCCTGTTCTGGAAGTAAGCTTGTAATATCTTTCCTTACTGATGGACATAACACTGTTAGACTATAAGTCTGTAACACTGTAAGACTGTGTAAGACTTGGGCACAGGTGCGCAGTTTGCAACCTGCAGTTCAGAAATGCTATTGGTTTTTGAATCTCCAAGCAGTTGTGTGATTCTGACTGGTCAAGGAACAGACTGTCCTAGGTAAATGTGCAAATGTGTATAATGATGCACAAACCAGCTGTTGCTTTCAGTATCATAGTTTGGTATGTTTTTGGTATAGCAGAAAAACAAGAAATGTCAGGTGTAAATTTCTTGACTGAAAACATGTAATTGTCAGTAGCAATATGTAATTATCAGTAGCAGTATGGATTTTGAAACAACATGCATTGCTAAAGCATTTTAAATAAGAAAGATATAGTCTTATCTAGTCTATAGTCTGAAATTAATAATAATAATAATTATAATAATAATAATGCCACTGCTACTACTACTAATAGTAGTAGTAATAATAATGATAGTACTGTTAATACTACGACTACTACAACTGCTCCTGCTACTAGTGTCAAGTTTACATTCTGAACTCACACTTTGTTTTAGCTGCATAAGTGTCCTTGCTGAAAGGGTTATTACAGCTGTGATTAGTCACACAGTAGATCAGTAGTACCCCTTTTCCACTGCCGCGGTGCCGGTGCCGGTGCGTAATCGAGCACCGGGGCCGCGCTTTTCCACTGACAAAATACTGGTGCCGGAGCCAAAAAGCTGGCACTGGCGCGGCACCACAGACTTGCTGGTCCTAAAAGTTGGAACCGCTGACGTCAGAGGCTATGCAAATAAAAACCACGCGAGAACCAATCAGTTCAGTGTTTGATGTGTTTGGTACGTGATGTTCTCTAGAGAGGCGGGAGTAACAACAAAGTCTGACCAAGATAAAGGCTATATGTAGCATGAAAATATGTATACGATTAAAAGATGTATGGGCAATAATTTGTGTCTACATCAACACGGGCTGTTGTTTACATGTTACATGAACGTAGTCGGACCCAGAATGGTAGAAAAAACACTCACTCTCTCGGCTCTGGCTGGCGCAAATGGACCTCTACAGACCATAATTTGAACACTCTTTTAAACTTTTGAGCTAGGTGACAGGCTTACTATCTTCATGAATTTCGCCCCAGAGCGAAAAGTTTTTGGGCACAATTCGTGAGGTGTTTCGCTGTGTGGAAGCCTAGCGTAAAAGTAAATTTATAAAAAGCAAGCAGATGCATTCTGTCCGACATAATTTTTTCCCCACGGAATTTACCCAGACTTTCGCCACGTAGCGTTCGGTTCCCAAACCTGTGGAAATGCGGGCTGGTTCTCAAAAGGCACCAAGGCAGCACTGGCTCCGCACCGGCACGGGCACCAGCACCGTCCTAGTGGAAAAGCACTTTAGATGGCCTCTATGCAATATGCGGTGCCAGAGATGTTTTTATTCTATCAGTGTTTTTCCATACACACATTTGCATGAGTATCTAGGATGAAAGCAGCTTTACGTCAGTTCAGTTTGCAATATGTAGTGGACCAAACAGAGTGTCCAGTATGAAGGTCCAGTACACAGCTGTAGTTAGAGGCAGGTGAACATATACCCCTTTTCCACTGACCCGGTGCCGGTGCCTAATCTAACACCAGGGCCGCGCTTTTCCACTGAAAAAATACTGGTGTCGGTGCCAAAAAGCTGGCACCGGCACAGCACCCTACAATTGCTGGTCCCAAAAGTTGGAACCGCTGACATCAGTGGCTATGCAAATGAAAAACCACGCAAGAACCAGTCAGTTCAGCCTGTGATGTGTTTGGTACGTGAGGTTCTCTAGGTCAGTGGTTCTCAGTCCTGCTCCTGGGGGAGCCCTGCTCTGCATTTTTTATGTCTTTCCCTGCTCTACCCACCTGACTGAACTCTTCAGTGGCACTTTTGATGGGCTTAGCACACCTGAGTTAATCAAGAGCATGTTAATCACACTAATCAGGCGTGTTCGGAGCAAGTATAGCTAGAAGACATGCAGAGCAGGGTTCCCCCAGGGGCAGAATTCAGGACCATTGCTCTAGAGAGGTGGGAGTAACTAAAACAGTCTGACCAGGATGGCAGAGGATAAAGACTGTGTGTTGCATGAAAATATGTATATGATGAAAATATGTGGGCAACCCTGGGTTGTTGTTTACATGTTACATGGACGTAGTGGGAGCCAGAGTGGTTGAAAAAACTCTGGTCGGCTCTGGTTGGTGCAAATAGACCACTGTAGACCTTCATTTAAGCACTCAAACTTTTGAGCTAGGTGACAGGCTTGCTGTTTTCATGAATTTCGCCCCCAGAGCGAAAAGTGGTCGGGTGAAATTCGCAAGGTGTTTAGTTTTGTGGAAATCTAGTGTAAAAGTAAATTTATAACAAGCAAGTAAAGCAGATGCGTTCTGTCTGCTATGATTTGTTTCCCATGGAAATTACCCCAACTTTTGCTACGTAACGTTCGGTTCCCAAACTTGTGGATATGTGGGCCGGTTCTCAGAAGGCACCAAGGCGGCACTGGCTCCACACTGGCACTGGCACCGTCTTAGTGGAAAAGAGCTAAAATAGAGAAACCTGAATGAGCACTGTCAGTCTGTCTTGGTATTCAAGTGCATTAGGATGTTTTTGGTCTTTTTCCTCTGTGTGTGTATCTGTCTGCCAGACAGACCACTACACACAGACAATATACTATACACTCTAACGGCTGAGCAGATGACTACACACAGACAGTATACTATACACTCTAACGGCTGAGCAAATGACTACACACAGACAGTATACTATACACTCTAACGGCTGAGCAGATGACTACACACAGACAGTATACTATACACTCTAACGGCTGAGCAGATGACTACACACAGACAGTATACTATACACTCTAACGGCTGAGCAGATGACTACACACAGACAGTATACTATACACTCTAACGGCTGAGCAGATGACTACACACAGACAGTATACTATACACTCTAACGGCTGAGCAGATGACTACACACAGACAGTATACTATACACTCTAACGGCTGAGCAGATGACTACACACAGACAGTATACTATACACTCTAACGGCTGAGCAGATGACTACACACAGACAGTATACTATACACTCTAACGGCTGAGCAGATGACTACACACAGACAGTATACTATACACTCTAACGGCTGAGCAGATGACTACACACAGACAGTATACTATACACTCTAACGGCTGAGCAGATGACTACACACAGACAGTATACTATACACTCTAACGGCTGAGCAGATGACTACACACAGACAATATACTATACACTCTAACGGCTGAGCAGATGACTACACACAGACAGTATACTATACACTCTAACGGCTGAGCAGATGACTACACACAGACAGTATACTATACACTCTAACGGCTGAGCAGATGACTACACACAGACAGTGTACTATACAGATGCTGAGGACTCTGAAACATTTACTCAGGGTTGTCTGATTGGGATCTGCATATCCATTTTTCCCCCCTCAAGGTTCTGAGTCTGTTGATAAGACACCTGCACTCTCTTTTTTATTTCTATTTTTTTTAAATTTTACACAAAGCGTTCCGCAGGAGTCTGTTTCCATGACAACAGTGGGAGGTTGCAGTCAAAAAAGCTTTCATAACATTTCATCCAAGACGTCACACCTTCTTTTAAAAGTAGCTCTGTAGCCTGGAGGTAATGACCTCTTCGTTACCTGTGAAGAGCGGTATGTGTGTGTGTGTGTGTGAAAGAAAGAGAGTCATCCCTAAATGTCAGGTCAGTGGTTGGGAGATTTAGATTGACTATAATTACTCTTGGTTTCATTTTTAATTTCAGTAATGTCTCAGCTCAGACTGCACTCAGTCATTTACCACCAGTTAACCCTAACCCTGACCCTAACTCTAACCCTAACCCTAACTCTAACCTTGACCCTAACTCTAATCCTAACACATCACCCTTTAAACTCTTCATTTTGCCTACTGACAAATAAAACTCTCCATTCAGAAAAATGGCAGCATGACTGATTGGGCCGACGGTGGCAAAGCAACGCTTGTTTACGGTCCTCTTACCCTCATTTTCCAAAATGCGCCACATTGAGGAAGAAAACATTCTGAGATTTCCTTCGGGATTAATAAAGTATCTATCTATCTATCACCTTGGAGCTGACAGATTTTTTGGTTTTAGTTTCCCCTCTCTTCTCCAGCTCGTATTTGCATACAGAGCGCTGATTGGCCACAGGGAAGTTCTGATAGGCTCCAGAGATGTTCTGATAGGCTCCAGAGATGTTCTGATAGGCTCTAGAGATGTTCTGATAGGCTCCAGAGATGTTCTGATAGGCTCCAGAGATGTTCTATGGATCTGAAGGTACAACGTTTGTGTAATCTGCAGTGCAATAAGCAAGTTTTGGAAATTATAGGAAAATGACAGGCATATTGTAATACCACACTTCACGTATGTGCATTGAACCATAGAGGATGTACTGAACGGTTTGACAACATACCGTGTACCGTTGCATCCCCAATGTGTGTGTGTATGTATGTATGTGTATGTATATATATCTTTCTCCCTTTCCCCTCTCTCTGTTTTGACGGTATTTGTGTAAAAAAAAGAAAAAGAGAATAGTGGTTGGTTAATCGGCCAGTGGTTATGTAAAAGCCCCAGTAATTTTATATGATGGATATCGATTCCATATGCACATTTCTTTCTTCATGTTGTACAGGTTACTCTCATTTTCTTTTATTCTATATAGTTATGTATGAGGGAGGGAGTGTTCCTAACTGGATTCCTAACTGGAATCAACTAGAGAACAAAGTATAGGTGTTTATTGCATATTAGACACTGTCAGTGAACCGAAGTCGTTCGCAGTGTTAGACAGGGTGACCATACATCCTCTTTTTCTTGGACATGTCCTCTTTTTGAGACCTAAAAAATGCATCCTGCTGGGATCTCCAGATTGCCAGAGATGTCTGGGATTTGCTCTCCAGTGTCACCATTCATTGTGTGTGTTCTTACATCGCTTTGACTTTTCTCTTTAGCTCCCACCTTCTCACACAGCGCCATTGGTCGGTCGTGGACACACCCTTCCTGCAAACAGTGACCAAACTGCATCTCAATCATTCCCTCAACACCATTTGTCACATTAACTCACTAGCTGTCTATGTACTGCAGCAGGCTGGTTCTCAAATTATGTCACAATGCAGTTTTATGTTGCTAGGCAACAGCCCCTTATAAACGCTGGTAAGGATCAGGAGTGATAGGCACTGAACTTTCACTGAACACTCCCCCCCCAGTGTCCTTTTTTTTGAAAACCAAAATATGATCGCTCTGTGTTAGAGCGTAAAACGTCAAGATGGGTAGGCTAATGTAATTTTGCTATTCTTTAACTGGAAAAGGTTAAGTAAGGACACGCAGGAATACGTCAGGGCCCATTCTTCACTAAAAGACCATTTTCTTTTCTTTGTAGCTGTGATGTCACCTGCTAGCTTTTACCTTCATGGCTGCAAAGTTTGTGTCAGTTTGGTTTTTGTGATGTTGCAGAGGAGTTCACCGGCCCCACGTCTGCACAGTTTGACTGACGGCTGTCACAGCCTCTTGATGACCGGCTTCACTGCTCTCTTCTCAGCCATTGGATGAAAGCCAGGCTTTTAGAAAAGCCTGGCTCTGTTGCGTCTGTATGAGCCAGGTCACTGCTTTTGACGCAGGCTTATTAAAATAGAGTAGAAACTAAGCTGCAGCAGCATAAGCGGCTCATGCTGATTGGGTAATAGAACACATCCATGTGATCTTATTTCTGACAGTTCAAAACCAAATGACCAATGAAAATGCGGGTCATTATCTCAGTATGTGGGATGTGAGACAAAGGGTCAAAATGCTGTGCAGTACAAAGCAAAGTGGGATGCCTGTTAACCCTCCCTCAGTACAGCATCTCCACAACAGTTTAACAGAAAGAGGAGCGTCTGTATTTTTGGTGGTATTGAAAATCACACCTTCGGGATCTCTAAATACCCTGGTATACCGTAATACCTTGATACTGCCCAAATGCTAGTCTATATGTAAGACAGAGACTTTGCTCTGTATCACCTGGGCTGGAGTGGTCACGCAGAGTGAGTTGTGGATGAGGAGTTTCCTCTGTTAGATTGCCATGTAGCCAAATTCGGCATGCTGCTTTGTACTTACATGGAAAATATTTTGTGATTCTGAAGGAGAACAGTGTATGTGTGTGTGACTGTGTGTGTGTGTGTGTGTGTGGTGTGGGTGTGTGTGTGTGTTGTGAGTGTGTGTCTTGCTAGTCATCTTAACTTCCAGGCCCTCCGTGAAATGATTGTTATAGAGGCTTTGAATGACGTGGTTGCTATAGAGGCTTTGAATGATGTGGCTGCTATAGAAGTGAGCTAAATTGATTCTGAATGAACTGTTTAAATTTCTCAGTGTATTCGGGTGAATTTTAAACAGAGTTCACTATGCCTTCTCACTCACTGTGAATTTCAGTCTTTTCTGGATAATGTTCCCTCTTGACAGGGTTGTCAAACCCGGTCATTTTTGCATTGCTTTCCCCATTGTGTTTGGTGCTGGTGCCAGGCTGAGTGATTTTTAGCTGCCAATGGCTGAAAGAATTATAACCCCTGTTGAGTGACAGATGAAGAGCTTTGAAATTGCTGGGCCCATTAGCCATTTTCTGCCTTGATAGTAAAGCTTAGTCAGTGGACAGGTCCAGACTGGTCACACTGACACAATGCACTGTTCTCCCAGCTCACTTCATCTCTCTCTCTTTGTTTTTCATTTACTTTTACTGTCTAAGGCCAATGACTGAGTTACTGCTTATTTCCCTTCGTGTCCTCCGGAAAGATGTGTCCTCTTCTTTAACCTCTCTCTCTCTGTCCGCATTTATCCCGAATTTCTTTCTTGCTGTTTTCCTAACTCTCACTGTTCTGTTGTTGTTATTAAGTCATTTGAATATCAGTTCTGTTCTGTTCTCTCATCCTCTCGCTGCTCTTTGATTTTACTCTTAGTCTTTCTCCTTTTTGTTTCTCCGTTTTTGTCATATGCATACATGTGCGTTCTCACCTTTACAGGTACATACTGTTTGCCATATAACTCAACGTTTGATCATTCTTTTCCCCATGTGCTCATACTCAAAGATTTAGGGTGTGTCACAGATATTTCTTCTGTGTTTTTGTAGAAAATGAATGTATCCATCAGACATACATGGTGTCTGGTTGTACAGGATGTGATGTTTGACATCCTGTCTCTCTCTCTCTCTCTCTCCAGTATTAACACTGTAGACAGGAATGGAAGGCCATTGGGAGGAAGTGATGCAGGGTTGAGAGGAAGTGATGTATTTTCCAGAGTAGGGCTGAATGATTTGGGGAAAATATCTAATTGTGATTTTTCTTACAGATATTGTGATTGTGATTGTGATTTGATTTGCGATATAATTTTTTAAAGTCTAGCTTCACTGAAGTTACTGAAGTTCACTAAAGTCCAATATTCACTGAGTAATAGATTTGAAATATGTGATGGAGCATCACCACATGAGACACCATCAAAACACTAACTGCTCTATATTCTAATGCAAAGATGAGAACGTAAAGATTTGAATTGCTTCCAACATGTGTTTATTACATTTTTTTTAAATTGGCATAGAACATAGAATAACCTAACATGTAAGCTGTAGGTGGGCGTATACGCAGTCGCCTCGGGTCAGCCTCTCATTGGTGAGCATGACTGTCACACACGGGGGACGGCATGAGAACCACTGACACGGCAGTTTAAACCCCAGGTCAGATGTGCCGCATAACGTATATGCTAAACTGTAGCCTTTGCAATTTGCTAATCGCATTGTTTCAAATTGCAATTTCGATTAGAAATCGATTAATCGTTCAGCCCTATGGCAGAGTGCAGTATGGTGTAGCAGGGAGGCTCTTTTACTTCACTTTACCACAGTTCAGTTTGGTTTATGTATAAATTTTTACATTAGACATTATCACAAAGTGACTTCACTGCACCCAGCCAGGGGCCCTGTGGACCTGCCTGGTTTAGCAGTACATGACTTGTAGCTGCAGGCTTTCACCACAGGCCAAATGCTTAATACACACGCACGCACAAAGACACGCACAGAGACATACACGTACACACACAAACACAGACACAGACACACACACGCATGTGCCTTATACATCATACACCTCCTTCCCTGCCACCTACTTTAAACTCCAGAGTAAGACGGACAGCTGTGTTCATCTGCCCCACTGTCTTGCTCTGTTTTTACACTCTGCCTATGTGAGTCTCTCTGTTTTTACACTCTGCCTGTGTAAGTCTCTGTTTTTACACTCTGCCTATGTAAGTCTCTGTGTTTTTACACTCTGCCTGTGTAAGTCTCTCTGTTTTCACGCTCTGCCTGTGTAAGTCTCTCTGTTTTTACACTCTGCCTGTGTAAGTCTCTCTGTTTTCACGCTCTGCCTGTGTAAGTCTCTGTGGATGAGAGAGAGGTGTCTTGTTTGCTTCTGTATCTGTCGGTGTGTCTCTGAGAGCCTTTGGCAGTGGTTCAGTGTGCCGTGTCCCAGTGACTACAGTGGTATGTTCTTCCTGAGGGACAGGACATGTCCTGGGGTGGGCGTGGCTGTGAGAGTGGGGCGGGATTTACTTACAGGAACCAGATGGTGCTTGGCCTGAATGGGGGCAGGAAGGGCAAGTTTTCAGCTCCACGACCACCCCTCTCTTTTTTTCACCTCAGGATAAAGCCATATCTCCACCCCCCACCCCACCCCCCCCCCACACACACGCATTTCAGTATGTGGCTAAAGGAACATTATCCTCTCTCGCTGTAGATGGTTTGGATCCTTTTGGATCAGTGGATTAGTGTGAAGTTGTGTTGCTGATGGAGTTTGGGTGGATTTGAGGCCATAGAAAGGCTGAAGTTTCCTACGTGGAAGCGTGCGTTTTGGTAGTGGAGTTTTAATGAGTGACGAGGAGAGAGCTCACGTACCGTCAGGCGAAACTGGTGAGTGTGTGTGTGTGTGTGTGTGTGTGTGTGTGTTGGGGAGGGGGCAGGCTAGCACTGATTCTGCTATGTGCTTCACAAGGTATTCTGTCAGAAATAAAGTATTCATAAGGTATTCTGTCAGAAATAAAGTATTCATAAGGTATTCTGTCAGAAGTTGTGACTGGCTACTTGTGGTAAATTTGCATATCTTCTTTCTAGCAACACCGAATGTGGCATAGAAACCTTGAATGCGGTTGGCCTCGTGGTGTTTGAGAGAGCTATAGATTCTTATGCTTCTTATTGTCAGTCAGGTTTTTTGAATTGGACCCAGTGAATTCAGCCGTAACTCTTTCCTTTCTTATTAAATGACTTCACTTGCCTAATACTAAGAGTGTGCGTGTGTGTGTGTGCGTGTGTGTGTGTGCGTGTGTGTGCGTGTGTGCGTGTGTGCGTGTGTGCGTGTGTGTGCGTGTGTGTGTGTGTGCGTGTGTGTGCGTGTGTGTGGACGTGTATGTATGTGTGTATGTATATGTGTGTATGTGTGTATGTATATGTGTGTATGTATGTGTGTATGTATATGTGTGTATGTATGTGTGTATGTGTGTGTGTTTGTGTGTGTGTGTGTGTGTGTGTGTGTATTTATGTGTTTGTGTGTGTGTGTGTGTGTATTTATGTGTTTGTGTGTGTGTGTGTGTGTGTGTGTGTATTTATGTGTGTGTGTGTGTGTGTGTGTGTGTGTGTATGTATGTATGTGTGTGTATGTATATGTGTGTATGTATATGTGTGTATGTATGTGTGTATGTGTGTGTGTTTGTGTGTGTGTGTGTGTGTGTGTATTTATGTGTTTGTGTGTGTGTGTGTGTGTATTTATGTGTTTGTGTGTGTGTGTGTGTGTGTGTATTTATGTGTGTGTGTGTGTGTGTGTGTGTGTATGTATATGTGTGTGTGTGTGTGTGTGTGTATATGTGTGTGTGTGTGTGTGTGTGTGTATGTATATGTGTGTGTGTGTGTGTGTGTGACTGGACTGAAAGCACTAACTTCACTACTGTGATTACATCACTGCTTCTCTACGCATGCTGAGGTACAGAGTCTCACCTTTGACCCTAGGCTCCGAGCACCGATGTCAGCGCACACGCTCAGTAGGGCTGGAATGTTAATCAGGCCGAGGTCGGTACAGTACGTGTGCGTTGTGGGCCAGCACACAGTCAATGCCTGCTATTGTTACAGGGTGGGCAAGACATAAGAAACAGGGGCAAAGACAATAGCTGCTATACAGCCAGTATGAACAATGACCATCATTTAGCCAAGAGGGGAACAGCCAGGGATTAGGATCACAGACAGACTATTTCCTCTCTCTCTCTCTCTCTCTCTCTCTCTCTCTCTTTCTCTATCGCACACACACACACACACCTGTACATACACTGTTTGTCTACATGGTAGAAAGTACATGTTTATTTTACTAGGTGTTGAAAATAGGCTATTGCATAATTTTGATTAATAGTAAAACATGCTGTCATAGTGACCAAACATTCTCACCTTGTGTTTTTGGAGTGGTACTCCTCATGACATAGATATATTCTTCAAAGGAACACACACACACTGTATTCTCTCAGTGCTAACAAGGATTGTTAAAAAATACACGAGATTAATTTTTCTCAAACTGGGCACACCTGGAATGTTTTACAGTAGACGCTGTCATGAAGCAAGCCTACACATACACTGGGTTATGTTGGAAGAAACTTTCAGATGAACACAGATTCAGAAGGGGGAGCCCATTCTTCACTAGCTGGCTCCAGGTCGGGGTCTTGGAGTGTAGCTCGAAATGCCTGTACTCTCCTGTGGAGTTAAGACGGAGACATTCGGTCCGGGGAGAACTTTGGTCCATGACTGCATATTAGTGCATAAAAGGAGAGCTCGCAGGAAGATATCTCTCTCTCTCTCGAACCCCTTACACACACGTTCCGGCAATTTTACGGAATGGTGTCATGTCTGAAGATGAGTTTAAAACAAGAATGATTTTAGAAAATCAGGCAATTTTCTGGAACAAGACCTTGTAAATTTTGTGGACAAGTTCCGGATTGGACTCAAGTATGGACAAATCAGTAACACTGGCGGGTAAGAGGATGAGGTTTTTAATGATATATTTGCCCTACAACTTGCTCACAGCAAGTGGAACAGGGAGATTTAAATCAGTCACACAGGAGCCAGTGAACCAGCATTTTGTTTTAAACAAAGTGTCTTTTGCCGTAAGTTTGACTCCACATTCCACCTGTTCAAGATTTTCATGCCATGTGTAAACACGGTTGTCCCAGTGATTTTTGGGAACAAGGAACAATCGTGAAAGGGGCTGCTGTCACACAGACACTTCCTCACACTTGCACCACACACACACACACACACACACACACACACACACACACACACACACACACTTCCTCATACTCACACCACACACACACACACACACACACACACACACACACACACACACACACACACACACACTTCCTCATACTCACACCACACACACACACACACACACACACACACACACACCCTGCATGGTTGCCATGATCACCTTTTGCTGGATATGAGAATTCAGACACCTAGCAACAAGCAGCCTGTGTGTGTGTTTGTATCTTAAGACTAAAGGACTCTCACCTACTCTTTTTTCAGTCTCCATAACTTGGCTTATTCTCAGTCCTGACTTTTCGGACACGCGTTGGCTTGCTAAGGTTGTCAAACACCTCTAGGTTGTCAGTAGTGATAGACATATGAGCAGCATGGTGCCACAGTGATGACTGCTACAATACCTATAATAATAGTAGTATATATTGAGTGATATACTGTCTATATGAACATGATACAACAATACATAATAATACTATATTGTAAGTGATATAATATCTATGTGATGTGCCTGTCTGGAGTGTTTATTAGATGAAGAGGGTGAGTAGACATAGCTCTGTGTGTTGCCTTGGCGCTTTAAGTTATTGTCTTATGGCTTGTTCCCTGTTAACTAACAATCTATGGACTGTCCAGAATCTTTCTTCAGGACTTGTTTGAATGCATTTATGATCAACCGAACTCACTCTGTGTTTGGGCAATGCTGACGTTGTCTTGGGTTCAGCATTCTTCTCCATTAATTTCATGTTTTGAAATTAATTTTGTGTGACACATTGCAATAAGGTGGAAGTGCTTTATAAAATGATTTTGTAGAAAAGAAATTTTGAAAATTTGGATAGTGCACTCTGTGTTGAGGGATTTCATCTCCCCTGTTGTAGACTGCCTGACACTGCTGTAGACTGCCTGACACTGTTGTAGACTGTCTGACACTGTTGTAGACTGCCTGACACTGTTGTAGATTGACACTGTTGTAGACTGACTGACACTGTTGTAGACTGCCTGACACTATTGTAGATTGACACTGTTGTATACTGCCTGACACTGTTGTAGACTGCCTGACACTGTTGTAGACTGCCTGACACTGTTGTAGATTGACACTGTTGTAGACTGCCTGACACTGTTGTAGACTGCCTGACACTGTTGTAGATTGACACTGTTGTAGACTGACTGACACTGTTGTAGACTGACTGACACTGTTGTAGACTGCTTGACACTGTTGTAGACTGCCTGACACTGTTGTAGATTGACACTGTTGTAGACTGCCTGACACTGTTGTAGACTGCCTGACACTGTTGTATATTGACACTGTTGTAGACTGCCTGACACTGTTGTAGATTGACACTGTTGTAGACTGCCTGACACTGTTGTAGACTGCCTGACACTGTTGTAGATTGACACTGTTGTAGACTGCCTGACACTGTTGTAGACTGACTGACACTGTTGTAGACTGCCTGACACTGTTGTAGATTGACACTGTTGTAGACTGCCTGACACTGTTGTATGGAGCAGCTCTCTGTTCTGATAATATCTTTTACACATTCTCAAAGTTGAGGGCTAATGTGTGAAAGACATTTGCTCTTTCATTTTGGGAGACTATATATCTCTTATTATTGAGTGTCTTCATCTTTGATGGAAGAGAGTTTGAATGTGTGTGTGTGTGTGTGTGTGTGCGTGTGTGTGTTATTCCTGGAGTCAGAATCCTGCTTAAGGGTGGAGTCGCCCGGAAAAGAGTTTGAAGAGGAAACTGTGATAGCGATCATGTCTGGGGTCACTTAATGCTTGCTGTGATGCATAAATGAATGAATTAATACAGCTTCCTGCCCTAGAAAATGATTAGTTCTACACTGCAAAACATCTGACCTCCATTTTCCCATCAATGGTTTGCAAAATGAATATCACATATGACAACGGAGAAAAGTCTAGAATGAAGGAAAGTCTGGCGATTGTGCCTGCCTCACTTCCACCTCACTGTCTGCACTTTTTTTTTTTTTTTTATGGGGTTTACTGCATTATGGCATTTACGTCAATGCCATCACACAAAGATCTGTCTCACTCTAGTTTACACTTCAACTGTTGAAATGCTTTTCATGCAGCCTTATTTTGGTTACCTCGTACTGTTTTAAATGTTAATTTGGCAGTACCTTGGCCTCTACTTCACTGCAGTGTCCTTAACATTACAAATTCTGGACCCGTCTCCAAACTCCGCTTACATTAATACTGAACCACACCCAGAGTTTTCCCTCCTTCCTCATGGATCTGCTGTATAAACTCTAATGCATCTCGTCATACTCTAAGTACACTTCATGTACAGAGCAATGACAAAAAACATCTCAAAGTACATAAGGGTGCTCATCTGTAAGAATCATGAATCCATTACAATAAATAAATAAAGTAGAAAGAGCACCTCCTGATAGTTATTGAGACACATGCATAATAGTTAGAAAATAAAGGAGTACGTGTTTTCGTGCACCTTCCTGCATCGGTTTTTGATTTCCTCTATCTCGTGTTCCTGGTCAGTACAGTCATGACCCTGTCACAGAAATAGAAAGCACTGGCCGTAGGGTTGTGCTTGTCATGTAAGGTCTGTTCTCTTTGTTAAAACATTGTGTTAAGCCAGTCTACCTGTTAATGTTGCTGTTCTGCTTTGCTGAAACTTTCCCATCTGTCTCACCCCATGACAGATTGCTCCGTAGGGTTGTTTATGGTTTTTTGTTGGTTGGTTGGTTGGTCTGTTGGTTGGTTGGTTGGTTTGTCTGTTTTTTGGTTGGTTGGTTTGTCTGTTTGTCTGTTGGTTGGTTGGTTGATTTATCTGTTTGTTGATTGGTTGGTTGGTTTGTCTGTTTGTTGGTTGGTTGGTTTGTCTGTTTCTTGGTTGGTTTGTCTGTTTGTTGGTTGGTTTGTCTGTTTGTTGGTTGGTTGGTTGGTTGGTTTGTCTGTTTGTTGGTTGGTTGGTTGGTTTGTCTGTTTGTTGGTTGGTTGATTTGTCTGTTTGTCTGTTTGTTGGTTGGTTGATTTGTCTGTTTGTTGGTTGGTTGGTTGATTTGTCTGTTTGTTGGTTGGTTGGTTGATTTGTCTGTTTGTTGGTTGGTTGATTTGTCTGTTTGTTGGTTGGTTGGTTTGTCTGTTTGTTTGTTGGTTGGTTGGTTTGTCTGTTTGTTGGTTGGTTGGTTGGTTTGTCTGTTTGTTGGTTGGTTGATTTGTCTGTTTGTCTGTTTGTTGGTTGGTTGATTTGTCTGTTTGTCTGTTTGTTGGTTGGTTGATTTGTCTGTTTGTTGGTTGGTTGGTTGGTTTGTCTGTTTGTTGGTTGGTTGGTTGGTTTGTCTGTTTGTTGGTTGGTTGATTTGTCTGTTTGTTGGTTGGTTGGTTGGTTTGTCTGTTTGTCTGTTTGTTGGTTGGTTGATTTGTCTGTTTGTTGGTTGGTTTGTCTGTTTGTTGGTTGGTTTGTCTGTTTGTTGGTTGGTTGGTTGGTTTGTCTGTTTCTTGGTTGGTTTGTCTGTTTGTTGGTTGGTTGGTTGGTTTGTCTGTTTGTTGGTTGGTTGGTTTGTCTGTTTCTTGGTTGGTTGATTTGTCTGTTTGTCTGTTTGTTGGTTGGTTGATTTGTCTGTTTCTTGGTTGGTTGATTTGTCTGTTCGTTGGTTGGTTGGTTGGTTTGTCTGTTTGTTGGTTGGTTGGTTGGTTTGTCTGTTTGTTGGTTGGTTGATTTGTCTGTTTGTTGGTTGGTTGGTTGGTTTGTCTGTTTGTCTGTTTGTTGGTTGGTTGATTTGTCTGTTTCTTGGTTGGTTTGTCTGTTTGTTGGTTGGTTGGTTGGTTTGTCTGTTTGTTGGTTGGTTGATTTGTCTGTTTGTTGGTTGGTTGGTTGGTTTGTCTGTTTGTTGGTTGGTTGGTTGGTTTCTCTGTTTGTTGGTTGGTTGGTTGGTTGGTTGATTTCTCTGTTTGTTGGTTGGTTGGTTGGTTGGTTTGTCTGTTTGTCTGTTTGTTGGTTGGTTGTTTGGCTTGTGTTGTGACTCTAGTAGTGAACAGGAGACACAGGTTCTTCTCATATGACATTTTTTGACAGCAGTACTGACAAAAGGACTTCTGTTACCACTTACAGGAAATCTGTTGCTTACTGGTATATTAATTGTATTTCCATGTAGCTTTTTAAAAAACAATTGAGAGGAGAATTCACTTAAATTCTCAACCAAAGGTAGGGATTGAATCTTATTACCTGTCAATTATGATGTGTCTTAGTTGCTGGGGTCTAATCCTGTTGGTTAAATGATTGCTGGGTAATCTCCACCCACTCTAGCCACACCCACAGCATGCTCGGTTCTGCACACTCTGAAATCCACCATTTTGATGAGAGAATTCTGAGGGCTTCCTGTTTACTTAAGAGACAGGGAAGGCAAAAGGGAGGGAGAGGAGAGGAAGACGAAGAGGGAGGGTTTTTCCATCTCCGTGGAAAAGAGAAACATCTACAGGAAACCCAGCTTATGGCATTTCAGAACTCTCTGTTTTGGCTCTCAAAATGTTTTAGAGTTTAGGACCCTTACAGACATTAAATAAGGCCGTTTATGAAAAGATTTCTCGGCTGACTTTGCATTTGTATGGACTGCAGCAGACTTTAGCCAATTCCCAGGGCTGAGTCTGTTGAGAAGTGACATAGCAGTACTATGTACTAGTATTTGACAAAATACTTGTATTGTCAAGAAAAGCTTTCTGTGAATACATTCATTTAAGAAAAAAAGTGTAATATTAAACCATCATTTGAAGTGTGTGAGGCCATCTGTTTGCCTACCAGTATTTCCTTGTGTGTCTCTTAGGCATACACAGAGCCTGGGAATGTGGTTGTCCCAGTGGGAATTCTCGACACAGTGGTAGGAATCTGTTAGTTTAGGAATCTGGGGAAAAGGTGGAACATTTACAGTTGAGGGAAAATCAAATCATTACAATTCAAATTACCTGTGTGACTAAAACAGTTTGTTTGTATATAGAAACTGTGTTTTTTTGGTTTGCTTGTATACCAGACACTGTCTATATACAATAGACACTGTGTTTTTTTTGGTTTGATTGTATATTAGACACCATTTATGTGCAATAGACACTATCACAGAAGAGATGTACAATGTGTAGGTCCTGAGTCCCTCATTAAGCAACACTAAGGCCACAGTTGAAAGAAAAACCGGATAATAGAAATGGACCTTGAGGAAAACCAAGAATCAAAAGAGGGAGCCTTCCTTCTGTGGCTGGCACTAGGTGGTGAGAGCCTAGGGTTGTAGGAGTGTAGGACTGTGGGAGTGTAGGGTTATAGGAGCATATTTTGTGGGAGTGTATTTAAAAAAATTAATGTATAAAACACATTACATTAATGTATAGAATATAAATGCAAAATATTAATGTATAAAATATAAAAAGGTAAATACAAAACACTTCAGCCATAGTTACAAACAAAATAAATATAGGCCTCAAATGTGAATACGGTCAGAAAGATCAAAACCAAGCATATAATACTCTTTAACAGTAGAACTGTTAGAATTGTAACAGCAAACAAAAATGAATACAGGCCTAACATAAATATTGGTATATAAAATACCAAATGTTGCAACAGAGTATGAGGGGCACATTGGGGGGGGGGGGGGGGGGGGGAGGATTCTGACATTTCGAGAATAAGGTTGTAATATTATGAGAATAAAGTCCTAATTTTACAAGAATAAAGTAGTAATTTTAGGCTATGTGTAGAGGGGAGATATCAGAAGAGTGGTCTGCTGCCTGTGCTAAAATGGGGAACATGGAGCATCTTGTGAAATTATACTTAATACAGGTTTCACAAATAACAATACTATTATGAGAGTACAGTCGTAATGTTACGAGAATAACATTGTAATTTTACAAGAAAAAGATCATAATATTGTGAGAATAAAGTCATAATTTTAGGCTACGTGTTATTTTAGAGGGGAAATATCAGAAAAGCAGCCTTCTCCCTGCGTTAAATTGAGGAACATGGAATGTGGAGCATCTTGTAAAATTATACTTTAGCATAGATTTCACAAATAATGAAATGGTGGCAGGCTGCTCTTCTGATATTTCCCCTCTAAAATGGGGGAAATAGGAGCCTAAAATTACGACTTTATTCTCGCAATATTACGACCTTATTCTCAAAATCTCATTTTTTCTCCTCAACATGGCCCCAACTCTCCGTCGTAAAATGTAAACATGGAACACTTTCATAGCAGCTCACCTGCAGACTCTCTTCGTACTGTTTGACATAATTCTTGCGCAGGTGGTAAAAGGGGTTAGTGGTGTTTGACTCTGTTGTGGGGACCGCTCTGCAGCATAATTTGCAAAGTACATCCATGCAATAGAAGTAGCCCCTCTTTTAGGTACAAGCTCCTCATTTTGTCTTGGCTGGTTGGAGTCTTTCTCCTGTTCGGAATTACCCCATTCTGTGTCACGTTCACTCTTCTCCATGTTTGTTTGTGTTGCCATGATGGAAATTTTGTGCATCTGTGCCGTTGTCATCCAAATGATGAAAAATATTGCCATAAAGAGTGTGATTTGCGACACAGTGAAACAAACAATACAGCAGAACATGAAACGATAGATATTTTTCTATCATCATACGATATATATCGTCTTATCTCACAGCCCTATTTTGAGGGAGTGTGGTTTGTTGGAGTGTACTTTGTGGGGGTGAAGGTTGTTGGAGTGTATTTTGTAGGAGTGTAGGTTGTAGGAGTGTATTTTTTGGGGAGTGTAGGGTTGTGGGAGTGTAGGGTTGTTGGAGAGTGTGTTTTGTGGGAGTGTAGGGCTTTAGGAGTGTAGGGTTGTAAGAGTGTGGGGTTGTGGGAGTGTAGGGTTGTTGGAGAGTGTGTTTTGTGGGAGTGTTGGGCTTCAGGAGTGTAGGGTCGCAAGAGTGTAGGGTTGTGTGTTTTGTGGGAGTTTAGGTTGTGGGAGTATAGAGTTGCAGGAGTGTATTTTTTGGGGAGTGTAGGATTGTGGGAATGTTTTTTATGGGAGTGTAGGCTTGCAGGAGTGTAGAGTTGTAGGAGTTTAGGGTTGTGGGAGTGTAGGTTGTAGGAGTGTAGGGTTTGTAGGAGTGTAGAGTTTGTAGGAGTGTAGGGTTTGTAGGAGTGTAGGGTTTGTAGGAGTGTAGGGTTTGTAGGAGTATAGAGTTGTAGGAGTGTAGGGTTTGTAGGAGTATAGAGTTGTAGGAGTGTAGGGTTTGTAGGAGTGTAGAGTTTGTAGGAGTGTAGGGTTTGTAGGAGTGTAGGGTTTGTAGGAGTGTAGGGTTTGTAGGAGTGTAGAGTTTGTAGGAGTGTAGGTTGTAGGAGTCTATGCACAGTGTTTTTTTATATAATGTTCAAATATTCTGTATTTTAAGTGAGTCTTAAAGTGAACTTTGTGTTGGAGTTGGTGTATTCATAATTAGTGCAAATAAATATGGGCCCCGAATTTTGGTTGTCTGCTTTATTACAAATAATTGGTATTGGTGTTGAGCCTGAAAAACCCTACTGGCCAACCCCTCGTACAGAGCAAGCAGAGACGAGAGACATTTCTGAGACTAAATATGCCCAAAATCCTGCTGCTTCTGTTCATAGCCAACTACATACAGTCTCTAATTGACTGAAGAGCACACTCACCTGTTTTTGAGGTTTAAATCAGTTTTTGATTCGGTAGAAAATAAAAGCAGCAGAACTTTGGCCCTCCACAATTGGATCTGGGCACTTCCAGTGTAAAGGCATTATTTTACCATCATTCCATCCATCCATCATTCCATCCATCCATCCATCATTCCATCCATCCATATCACTGGCATTAATAGTGTTAAAGAAGACATAGTGTTAAAGAAGTCTTTGTATGTGGCTGCAGAGATATTGTGCCTTTTGTTGGAAGAGAAGCCAACTGTAAACATTCAGAAGAAAGCTAAGAGTTAGCACTCCACCTGATGCAATCAAATGTCAGACTGGAACGAGTGAAATTTTTGACCTTCAAAGAAAGTTTTAACATGATTTTAATTAAATGATAGGAGAGGGCTTAAAATGTAATTGTGTTGACTGCAATTTGCCAAAGTAAAATTATGTGTTTGGATAACAGTTTGTAAATAACCTTTGGAACACATGTTAAAAAAATAAGAACATGTATCTGTTTTTGAAGGACTCTGAAATAATGATGCAGTCTTTGTTTTATTTCACGCAATTGTCCATGTGAAAATATCATAGCCAGTGAGTTTGTTTTTGGATTTTTCACCCTGTTTTTCTCTCATTTTGTCAAGTCCAGATCCCTGTGCTCTCTCACTCCATGACTTTGCATTGGTCCTGGGACAGTCCAGAAAAGAGAGCCTTCTGCCTGTGTCACACATTGTCTCTTTTCACCTGCCCATGTATGCATGTGGCGTAAGAACGTAGCATGAGAATGTAGCTGTGTGGTGTGTCCACAGGAGCGTAGTGTGTGTGGACACACATGCTGTCTCTGTGACCCATTGATGCCAGGGGTGGAAGAAGTGCAGTCATGCAGAGCATACCCTGTCTGACAGACCGACTCAGAAAACGGCCAGTTGTCTTCTTGGTAGAGGTGTCAAGGTTCACCCCGTTCATGGTTCTGTTTGTCCCTGCAATTTAGTCTCTCATTTCAAAACTTTTAGAAAGTGAGTGTACAAAAACATGAGCAACAGTTATTTTGACCATTTGGCTCTTGACCATCACAAAATAGTGAAATAAATATCAGTACCTTTCACTTTGAGGTTCTACCTGAAGACTGCAATATGGTGGCTGACTGCTCAGAACTTTTTCGGATCGATGCGTTTCTACTTTGATTTGAGAAAAACAGGTTCCTGCTTAGAAAAGCCTAGAGATTTGTTTATTCTTTTGTTCATTAAAGTGGATTCATATTTTCCAGCATAATTTATCTATGGACCTATTAATGACACTATGTGTCATTTTCTAAAATGGTCACTCGGGTAACGTTGTCATTAAAGTTGTTGTAATCGTCTGCTCAGTTAAAACATATACACTGCATGAGAAGCACATATGCTTTCATTACCGTAGCTTTTCTTGCCATGAAAAATGAAAAAGAAAAGGCACACCAGCTTCAAATTAAAATTAAAGTTGTTAAATATTAAATATAATTAATGTTATACTTTAGGGGTGGGAATTGCCACAGAGGCAACGATACAATACTATCATGATATTTGGGCCACGATACAATGTTATTGTGGTTCTCTACATTTTACAATGCAGCAAGTATTGCGATTTGACTCTGTGATACATTGCAATTTATTTCTTGCATATGTTATTAAAATGCATTAAAAGTCATAAGAAAAATAACACACAACTCAGTTCATCGCACTTGAATCTTCCCATTTAATTCTGTGAACAAAATTATCTACTGTTCCTTTTGTGAATAGTACAAAATACCAACTCAGTTCTTCATTGAACACATACATGTGGTTTTTGCCTATTTCACCTCCTCATCTCCCAGTAACTCCGGGTGGCGTCTTGTGAGATGAGCCCTCAAGTTGGTCGTATTTCCAGAGTATTTGATTTTTATGTGTCACTATTTGCAAACGGCATATTGCATGTCAAGCTCACTATTCGCTGTATTATGGAAGCCGAAATAAAGCCATACTCTGAACTTGAAAGCAGACGACGCGTTACATACAGGAATGTCTGCAGCCATCATGGCGACCCTGACTTCCTTTCCAATTTCTGCTGTGATGCAAGTGAAGAACATGGTCTTGCGCCATCTTGTGATCCAGCTTGTGGCAACCTTTCTGCATTCTGTGCTAATGGCATTCAGAGTGCACTACCTGAATGTTTCATCAGAGGTAGATTATTAGGTAGATTAATCATCATATTAATCAAGGCCAAGTGAAGCTTCATTAATCAGCAAATGTTTGACTTACAGCAGAGCAAATTTACACTTAATTTTGACTGAACCTTTTGACTTAACTGTTAAGCGAATAAAGCGTCCTTATACTGAAGGAATGATGAATGAGATGATGATGATGATGATGATGATGATGATGATGATGATGATGATGATGATGGTGTGTGTGTGTGTGTGTGTGTGAGAGAGAGAGAGAGAGAGAGAGGGAGAAAGAGAAATGAGTGCCTGTGTGTATGAGATGAGATGATGATGATGATGTGTGTGTGTTTGTGTGTGAGAGAGAGGGAGAGAGAGAAAGAGAAATGAGTGCCTGTGTGTATAAGATGAGATGATGTATGTGTGTTGTGTATCTGGATACTTTGTAACTTTTTAATAACTTTTTAGAGCATCATTTTTCTCACTGTACTTTGAAATGAGAGAAAATAATTTAACAAATGGAATTTTGATTAGAATTAAAGAATCTGAATGACTTTAGATTAAGCAGAGGAAGTGTCAGTCTCTTGTGTCTTTGGAACTATAAATGTAATGAACTTGATGTTAATATTAATGACACATCTTTGTGCATAATTCAGTCATGAAATATATATGAGGATATCAGCAGACTGGTGGTGCAGGACCTTGACGTGAAGCCATTTAAAAATGACTTTATTGCCTCTGCTAAAAAAAATATGGTCCCATAGCAATGGTCTGTTACTCATAGCAGTGGTCTGCTATCCAGAAATAACAGGCCGTAGAATGCTGTAATTGACCAGTCAGAATTGAGTACTCAGCAAAGACATCTAATACAGAACAATTATCACAAAAGCAAGTTAAATAAATTAAGTAAAAAATAAAACAATTCCATTAAGAAAGTACTAGGACCGTTCTGTAAACATTCTCTTACACTGAAATAGGCAGGTCATTCACTCATGGCTCAGGTGCTGCATAGAAATATTGAAGTGCGTTTTTCTTTGGGACTAAATTGTCCAGCGTTGCTTCTGGCTCAGTGAGGGCCATTTTTCGGCACCACAAATGTAAGGCTTTCCTTAGGTTTCACGTGTTTGTTGTTGGTGGGTGTATACGCAGTTGCCCTGGGTCACCTCTGATTGGTGAGCATGATGGTACGCAAGGAGCACAGCAATTCTGATTGGTGTGCATAACTGTCACACAAGGTGGATGGTATGACTGTAAAACCATTGACACAACAGTTCAAACTCTGCGTCAGATGCGCTGCATAAGGTATATCCTAAAACACAGCCTTTGCGATTTGCTAGTTGCATTGTTTTCAAATCGTGATTTCGATTAGAAATCAATTAATCGTTCAGCCGTGGTAGGGATGTCACTATGCCAGAACTTTGGTAGTCAATACCAATGCCAGTGAAATTCCATGATTCTCAGGATCTGATTGTTTACCACAGCCAAAACAGAAGTCCCATTCAACATAAACGCCTTTATTAAAAAAAAGCTCTTCATAAACATTAACAATTAAAAACAACAACAATATCATGTACTTAACAATTAACAGTAAACAACAGTTTTAGAGTATAGGCCAGTTTATACTTCTGTGTCAAATCTACGGCGTAGGTATGGCGTAGGCTCTGCGTCTCCGCGTACCTTACGCCGAAGCCTATGCCGTAGCCTGACGCGCACCTCCCCAAAAATGTAACTAAAGGCTGATTTATAAAACTGGATCTACACGGAGCCCACGCCATAAGGCTGCAACGCACAGTTACATCTCTGGGGAGGTGCACGTCAGGCTACGGTGTAAGGTACACGGCTGCGCATAGCCGAAGCCATACTTACAGCGTAGATTTGACGCAGAAGTATAAATTGGCCTAAAGCCCATTCTACACTTCTGCGTCGAATGTACGCCGTAGATACGGCGTAAGCTCTGTGTAGCCACGGACCCTACGCCATAGCCTACGCGGTAGCCTGACGCGCACCTCCCTAGAAATGTAACTACGCGTCGCTGCAGATCACAGTTACTGTGATTGGTCCGCTTAGTAGCATCACCCTCCTTCTGCGCAGTCGGTTCAATGGTCGTACACACCATCTCCTCCGATGACTTCTCTCTTTTCTGTGTTGCAGTAATTTCAGTTAAAGTAACTGTTGCTCAACATTTATTAGCTCCAACTCCCACATGATCCACTCGGTTTCGGTCGCAATTGAAAATTTTCGTCAAAATGGTGAACTGATCGCTCGTTATTTTGAGAGCTCCGTTTGTTTGTTCCCAAAAGTTTAGAAACTAGTCTTTCTTTTGAATGCAGAACTTGTTTTACAGATATTGCTGTGCAAGGACTGAATTCCAACTTTTTATTTAACATTATTCCCACAATCGTTTGTAATGCACAAAGAAAATCAACACGGTGGCATAGACATCCCACCGCAAACTAGCGTTTTGGCGATGTGATTACAGAGCGACCTAGACACACCAGCGCAGAAGTATAAATGCTCACAACGGCGTAAGCCACTCACATAGGCTACGGCTAAGGCTCCGTGTAAATCAGCCTTATCGCCTTCAATCTTTTAATATAAAGGTTACAACAGCAATACCATATAAAAATTACAACTGCTAACAGAAACATCAGCTTTAAAACGGTTGTATATATCCCTCCAGAGGTTAACCAACCGTCCTTCAAGTAAAACAGTGTTAGTATTGAGTCACAAAATCAAAATACAATCAACTTTTTATTGCCCAGCTTTCCAGCTGCAGTACCTTAGCAGTGCTATGAAAAAAGGTCAACTAAGAAAGCATATCGATCAAAATAATATTTATGTCCGAGTTAAACACTGGCATATAGCATTCAAGTCTCCCCACCCCCTTTTTTAAGGCCCATTCTGATACAGTATTGATTTCAAATTTGAGGACCTGTGTGAAATGTCTAGCTGTGACTTAATATTTTATTCAAAAACTCCCAAGTGTAAGCCATGTTCAAAATTTACTGATGGAAATATTTCTGTATTACTTACTTAAAAGGTTACTGTTACTTTTGTTGACACTTGACTGAGTGGTCAGGATGCTATAATGAGCTATTGCCCAAACCACAGAGATCATTTAGCACTTAACCATATGAAAGACTGTATGGGACTTTAAGCATATGAAACATTGTCTGGGGCTTTAACCATATGAAACACTGTATGGGGCTTTAACCATATGAAACACTGTATGGGGCTTTAAGCATATGAAACACTGTATGGGGCTTTAAGCATATGAGGCACTGTATGGAACTTTAAGCATATGAAACACTGTATGGGACATATGAACTATGGTAGTGCTATCACTTTATCAGCACTTTGTGCCATTCTCATTTATGTTTCTCACATGGCAGCGTGGTCCCGAGTCCTCTCCCCGCTAGCAGGCACACATGAGCTTAATACCGATTTTGACTTGTTGCTGCCAATACTGTCATAAACCTAGTGACGATGTCATGGCGCTGCTGTGATGGTGTTGTGTTGGGTGGAGTGATGTTATAGTGTTATAATGTTGTGTTGGGTGGTGTGATGAAATGGTGTTGTGTTGGGTGGAGTGATGTTATAGTGTTATAATGTTGTGTTATGGTGGTGTGATTAAATGGTGTTGTGTTGGGTGGAGTGATGTTATAGTGTTATAATGTTGTGTTGGGTGGTGTGATGAAATGGTGTTGTGTTGGGTGGAGTGATGTTATAGTGTTATAATGTTGTGTTATGGTGGTGTGCTGTGATGGTGTTGTGTTGGGTGGAGTGATGTTATAGTGTTATAATGTTGTGTTGGGTGGTGTGATGAAATGGTGTTGTGTTGGGTGGAGTGATGTTATAGTGTTACAATGTTGTGTTGGGTGGTGTGATGTTATAGTGTTATAATGTTGTGTTGGGTGGTGTGATGAAATGGTGTTGTGTTGGGTGGAGTGATGTTATAGTGTTATAATGTTGTGTTATGGTGGTGTGATGAAATGGTGTTGTGTTGGGTGGTGTGATGTTATAGTGTTATAATGTTGTGTTGGGTGGTGTGATGAAATGGTGTTGTGTTGGGTGGAGTGATGTTATAGTGTTATAATGTTGTGTTGGGTGGTGTGATGAAATGGTGTTGTGTTGGGTGGTGTGATGTTATAATGTTATAATGTTGTGTTGGGTGGTGTGATGAAATGGTGTTGTGTTGGGTGGAGTGATGTTATAGTGTTATAATGTTGTGTTATGGTGGTGTGATTAAATGTTGTGTTGGGTGGAGTGATGTTATAGTGTTATAATGTTGTGTTATGGTGGTGTGATTAAATGTTGTGTTGGGTGGAGTGATGTTATAGTGTTAATAACATGTAATCAGTGCTGCCATGAGGAAGTAATTTTATCCATTGTTTAAGAATTTCCTACATGATTATCTCTCATCATTTCATCTGGGTGATAACTCTTTTTCAGAACTGGAGGCTAAGGAGGCTTGTGATTGGCTGCGGGCGGCTGGTTTTCCCCAGTATGTTCAGCTTTACGAAGGTAACGTCAGCCCTTCCTCCTTCACTCTGTCTTCCTTTGATTCACTCTATTTGAGCCATTTAATATTGATGGGTATACTCCGTCTTCTCTCCTCTCCCTCTTTCTCTCTCTCACTCATGGAAAGCTCTCTGAGGTATTCTGGTTCTAAAAGGACCAATGAGATAATTGTCTCCAGGTCAGGTTTAGCTTAAATTGACTTTCTCTCTCTCTCTCTCTCTCTCTCTGTCTCTCTCTCTCTCTCTCTCTCTCTCTCTCTCTCTCTCTTTCTTTCTTTCTCTCTCACTCTCTCTCTCTCTTTCTTTCTCTCTCACTCTCTCTCTCTCTCTCTTTCTCTCTCTCTCTTTCTTTCTCTCTCTCTCTCTCTCTCTCTCTCTCCCTCTCTCTATCTCTCTCTCTCTTTCTCTCTCTCTCTCTCTCTCTCTCTCTTTCTTTCTCTCTCTCTCTCTCTCTTTCTTTCTCTCTCACTCTCTCTCTCTCTTTCTCTCTCTCTCTTTCTTTCTCTCTCTCTCTTTCTTTCTCTCTCTCTCTCTCTCTCCTGTTTGAGGGGCATTGTTTGAAGAATGATGGCCAGGTGCGAATAGACAGAGAAAACAAGGAAGTGGGGACTTCGCTGAGCTGGATCAGTAAACTCTCTGTTCACAA